>NC_043708.1:74784609-74794555 GCF_006229205.1 Suricata suricatta
TTGCTGCTATGAACATTGGGGTACATGTGCCCCCAGCATCAGCGCTTCTGTATCCCTTGGGTAAATCTCTACCAGTGCTATTGCTGGGTCATAAGGGAGTTCTATGGATAGTTTTTTGAGGAACCTCCATACTGTTTTCCAGAGCGGCTGCACCAGTTTACATTCCCACCAACAGTGTAGGAGGGTGCCCATCTCTCCACACCCTCGCCAGCATCTGTAGACTCTTGATTTGTTCATTTTAGCCACTCTAACTGGTGTGAGGTGGTATCTCAGTGTGGTTTTGATTTGTGTTTCCCTGATGATGAGTGATGTTGAGCATCATTTCATGTGCCTGTAGGCCATCTGGATGTCCTCTTTGGAGAAGTGTCTGCTTATTTCTTCTGCCCATTTCTTCACTGGGTTATTTGTTTTTTGGGTGTGGAGTTTGGTGAGTTCTTAAAGGGTTTTTAAAGACTAGCACAATCTGAATTCATTTTGATAATCAAGTCTATCATTTAAGTCTATTAATTTATCTATCTTCCCATCTGTCTTTTATGCACTGTGATAAATGATACACTGTCTTTTGTGTTGATATTTTCATCCAAGGACCTTGATGTGTATTGTGAGCCTGATCCTACTCATAAAAATATTCATACATCCTGGGCAGCTTCTGGACTTAAAATGTGAGGGTTCACCCACGGCCACAAGCTGGCAGGCAGCTCACAGTCTTGCTGCAGGGGTGTTTGCTTGGCTGGAAGTGTTTAAGAATACTTTATCTGAATGTGTACATGAGTCCCACCTCTCTTGGCAAATAAAGCCTGATTCACACATTTACTTACCTGCCTGGCCCCCAAAGTGTTTCAGTTTGTGAGCCCTGCATATATGACACCTGGGGATTTCAGAGCAGACTGAATTTAAAGTCCTTGGATTCCTGGAGTGTATTGTCTATGGCTCCTGCTTTAGGTTGATAGGAACCTTTAAGGTAACTGGGCCACAAAGCAACTTTCATTCTGAGCTACTCCCTCCATACATACACAGCTAATTTTCCTGGAGGAGAATTCCCTCCACTCCTATTTTCAAGGCATCCCTGAGATATAATCATTATCACTATGTCTTGACAAGTGGATGAACTAAAACCCAGGGAAGGGCAGACAATCCTACAGGCATCTGGTGACAGAAATGCCACCGAATAGAGCAAACACTTCAGCTCTAAGTTCAACCACTTGACTGGGGTGTTCTCTGTTATGTTTTTCATCTTAAAATCCCTCTTGCAAAGAAATGAGATTTGTTCAAGACATCACTATGGTTTATTCTTGGATTCCCCTTTTCTGGCCAGCCTTGACAGAAGAGAGGTCGACTTGGGGGTGGATCAATGCTAGAGTTCAGAACAACAGCCATGTGTCCTCAATGACAGATGATGATATTCACAGACACATGCAAGGGCTCCTAAGGGCTCACACCCTTCCAGGAGGGGCTGCACTATTTTGACCTGACCTTCTGGATTCAGCTCTTGCTTCAATGTGCAGTTGTGGCTCGCTGGATCCCTTGCACTGCTCTGGCATTATTCACGGTCTGGATCTGGTCTATGGTATGAAGTACAGTTGTCCCAATCAGGATTTCTTGCAGTGTACACATTTATGTGCCACTGATGGAGAACTTTCCATTTCTTACTGTAGTACCGCTGACTAGCCCTCTCCGCTCAGGCCCATTAGAGAACTCAACTGTGAAATTATCAGAGAGCAAAATGCCAGGCCCTGCCACTGGTCTATTGAGAAGCATAGACCTTCCAGGAGAGCCTTCTCTATTTGCTCTTACAGGGAGACAGGCAGCTCTCTTCCGCATCCTCCCTTTTTGGCAGTAGGACTGGTCTAAGTTGGTTTCAGGAACTCTCAGGCATCTGCTTGGGATAATGATGAGCAACCTATCAACAAACATGATCACAGATAATGGACTTTTGTCCATTTTCTATTTCAGGAAGGTGGCACCTTAGTTCTCACTTTGATGGAGAGTCACCTCATGAAAATCTGAGACTTTCTTATTCTAACCATTGCCACTGATTCTGAACGATGGGAAACAAAGTATTTCGTACACCAGTCCTGGTTGCAAAGAATGCTCTCTTCAAGGCCTGGGCTGAGGATGGCCGCTTTCTCTCCTATAACTCAAAGCTTCCTCTCCTCTAATCAAAGGTCCTAAGTAGATAAAAATGAGCATTTCTGTGCCACCAGCCCCAGAGCCCAGACTCCTGTCCCTGATGCTTCTTCTGCCTACTCAGGGTTTCCCAAGACCCAGTGCATGCTCACTCAGGCTTGTCCCTCTCGATAATGTTCCCAGACACTCTCATCTTTCACTGATCCAATTCCCATTCCTTCAGGAACTGGCTCTGCTTGGCTGTTAACAACACTAATCATTAATGGTACCTGCTGAACACACAGTTTTGCATTTCAGTATTTTGATTGAGGGAATTTCTTGAGTCAATGCCTCATTCCGAAGACAGACTAAGAAAGCAAGCCTTCTGTACATGGGTCACATCGACACTGACACCACCCCAGATTTTCAGTCTTGCACTTCCTTTAAAACTGTGCTGCCTTGCTCATCATGCTGGTTGGTTCCTGCAGCATAAAACCACAT
Source organism: Suricata suricatta (assembly GCF_006229205.1). Classification (NCBI taxonomy): domain Eukaryota; kingdom Metazoa; phylum Chordata; class Mammalia; order Carnivora; family Herpestidae; genus Suricata; species Suricata suricatta. Next base: position 74,787,217 of record NC_043708.1, read on the forward strand.
ATAAACGGAACTCCATGGAAAAACTGTTGATGGCCTGTGAGATTCTACACAGGCAGCAGCCGCGCTGTCTCCAGAGCTCTCTCCTGCCTCAAGTAAGCAGCAGCAAGCAGCTGTCACCCCAGAGGGGATGGCTCATGCTGAGTGAAATTTCTGAATCTCTCTGTAATCTGATTCAAAGATACACTGCTTGCTTCCCTGCTTCTTGGGCATGAAATCCAACAAAAAAAAAGACCTTCTCAAGTAGACAAGCCCGTGTGGGGACTGGGAGATGGGAAATCAAGAAGGACCTCACTGCCTACAACGGCAGAAGGTGAAAGAAAACAGGGAGAAGCATTGTGTCTTGGTGCCTCCTACCTGCAGGGCTGTGTCCCACCGAGAGGACAACAGCCAGTGTATTCCTGTCGAGTCAGCAATGTGCTTGGGGCTAGAGAGGGTGAGAGGTGCATGTGAGGAGACGAGGCACAGCTTTTATTTTTGAATACTGCATCATCAGTCTCGGAGCCGATCTGAACTTTGTTTTCTAACAAGCAGGAATCAGAAATGACACAAGGAGGGGAAAAAATTATCTTGGTGCCTCACAAGGCTTGTCCAGGTAGCAGGATCAGGACCAAAGTGCCAGCACTTTTTCCACCCTCTCTCTGAACTGAAGAGGTGTTATAATGGCAAAACTCACTGAAGCAAAGGAAGCTGCAGTGGCTGGAAATGTCTTTGTCCCTAAAATACCCCACTGGCCTCCGAACAAGATGGCTGAGAGGACACCAGGAGGCCCGGAAGACTGGACGTGGCTCCTTGGGGAGATGTAGTACCCAGCAGCCTCAGCACTGGCTGGGCTCTCACCACAAAAGCATCTGCTTCGTCCAGGTGCAACCAAAAGGACCTCTGCAAAGGCTCTGAGTTCCCAAACAGACGTGACTGAAGCAGCAAAATCCAGAGGAAAAGCAGGGTTGGCTCTACAGAAAAGCTGGTCCCAGTGCTCTGGGGGAAAGGAAGAACTGGCTCATAAAAGAAGGGGGAGAGAAGAAAGAGGAGCAGAGCTCTGAATGGAAGAGAAATGGAATTCAATAAGAAAAGGTGGTCCTGTGGGAAACAGTACTTTGGTAACTTTCTGAGAGGACAAAAAATAACTCTGAGTGTTCTTTGGGGGCTGCAATCCTGGGGGCCTGCCTGGCCGTTTGAAGGCTCTCGTACCAACTGACTTGCCTTCTCCATCAAGCCTTTTAGTCAAATAATTTGAGAGAAGTTGGTGTTTGCTTTGGCCAGTTAATTTCCCAGCGCTGGGGCAGGGCCAACACTGGAGACAGTGTACCAACGCTGTGATGAAGGTGAGGAGCTGTGTGGCAGGGGGCAGAGCAGAGAAAGGGAGGAGTTCCTTTTTCAACAAGATCCAGTCACACGCAGGGCTGATGGCCCATGCAACAGAAACACAATGATGATATCCTACAAAACACACCCTTGTCTCTCATTTGGGATATTGCTAGAATTACCATCGCCTTTCATTACACTTCTGTGAAGCCATGAAAGCAGATTCTATCTCCATACCATGGGGGAAATGACGCCTGTTTGCTTAAACGGCTCACTCAAGGTCACAGTGAGCTTGGGCCGGAATTAAGAATTCCTGTTTCTACATTCAGGTTTTTTATTTTTTATTACATTTCACTCCTACTGGATAAATCTTGTATCAAGGGTAGCTTAAAGACTGAGCTAATAATATAGAAGGGTTTATAAAGCTGTGGGATGGTGGAAAGTGAGCTAAAGTATGGGTTTCTGAAGACACAGGACCTCCTCCATCTATGCAGTGATATTGGTAAGTATCATTCAAAAGGATCCCAAGTCAATTTGAAAATGATGGAGCCAGTGGCTTCAGCTTCTGAACTCAAAATTCTTTAAGTAGTAAGGCAAAGGAAAAACCAAAATATGAAATAAAAAATCCTTCCCAGGAAGGAGTGAAAACAAAGTTTCATAAAATAAGCAAAAAAAACCAAATAAACACAGATAGACATAATAAGATCTATTCTGATACAAATCCTTGGAAAATAATTATTAGAGTATTTTGCTCTCCAGATAAACTCCTCCCACTCTTTTTCAACATTTCCCCCCCACTTCAGGTCAGTCCTAAGGAACGGGAGAAATATATTTGTTTTTCTGCTAAATCCATACTGGGAGAGGAATGAAGAAATTGTTTTAAAAACGCGTTGCACTGAAGTGTCCTTATCCTGCTTAACAATCATATCAGCACAAGATAAAATATGCACAGACGTCAGACACCTTCTTCAATCAGTCACACCTTCTTCAGCTGCACACCTGTTCTTGGTCTCACTCCTCTTGCATCGGCTGCAACACATTCCAAGTATTTGCTAGTTCACAGTCACCATCACTGCACAACCCTGGGGTTCAGCAGCTGCAAATCCATCAGGACACCCCTGGCTGTGGGCAGTCAGTGCCTCAAGGCTGGGAGCCATTCCCTGGTGAGGATGCAGTCCTTCTGATGCAAGTTCATTTCTTTGAGAGAAAGACCTTTCGCTTCCTTTTCACAGCCCTCACGAGCATTTCCCTGGAAAGGAAGAGGTACCGGGGGTGCAGCCATTCTGATACAGCTCCTTAATAAGATCCGCTCTCTGGAGCCATGGTGAAAGAAACTGAGACTGTGGGACGTGACACTAGAAGGTCCAGAGTGTGGGGCTATTCTGAATTTTGTCATTTTAAACATCAAACCCAATTCAGCAGGAGAGCCCAGCTCTGCTCAGCAACAACAAAGGCCTGGGTATCTAGGGCTGCATTCTAACGCTCCTTCCATTACCACTCCCGCCACCCTGGGACGCTGTGCTGGAAGGAAGACGTCACGCACGTCCACCTCCCTCCTCAAGAAAGAGCTACCAAAAGCAAGAGGGTGGCCTCACGCAGCTGCCCCGGGAATGAACTCCACTGAGGGGAGAAACGAGCCGGAAGCTATAAACCACAAAGGGCAGGTTCACAGTCCTCCCAACATGAGACAAGGTGCTCTGGAGTGACTTGGGCTCACACTTGGTGCCACAGCTCCGATTCAGAGATCTGTCCTAGTCACCCTATAGGGAGGAACCCAGATGATGCGAGCAGTCTTGATCTTTAACACAAGTGCCTTTTCCTGTCTCTTGAGAGCTGCGAATTTACACAGAGCACAACTTTCTACAAGGAGGGCTAAATTAGGCACCTATGACCAATCTTTCATTGAAACTCATAGAAACGAATGTCTCCCACACTTTGAGTTCTGTTTCAATTAACTCTGTGGTGGAGAGGGGGTTGGCAAGAAGAAGGCTGTGGTATTTTTAAAACAATAAGCTAAGGTTTGGAGGTCTTTCTTTCTCTCCTCCTTTTTCAATGGAAACTATAGCCAAAGGGAAGTGGGGGAGCAGAGAACAGCTCCTCCTTGGCACTCGCCGAGCCTGGTGCAGCGCCAGCAGCTCCAACCGTCTGGAGATACGGTAATTGTCACTCCTCTCTCACTGTAACTTCTTGCTTTCAGATGAGTGGCTGGCAGGTTTATCTGCTTCTGAGCAGCTTCGGAGCCACGTCAGTGACACTGGCGACGTCAGCAAGAGCAATCGGAAGGCAGGATGATGTCACTGCCATCAGCAACGGGAGGGAAAATTTTAGCCTTAAAGAAAATTCTTCGGCTATCTGTCTGGCTGACTCTCTCGCATTGACTTGAATGACTGCCAATGATTTTAGAAGGCCAGAGAGGACAAGGAGTTTTACACAGCCGCGTTAAGGTTTGGGGTGCAAGAGCATTTAGTTTACATGATGTGCTTGCACTTCCAAACCCCTACTTCAGAGAGAATGGACTTCAAATGTATCAGAGGATGCAACAAACGTGAACATCACCTCCTAGCGAGTGTCCAGAGGCTGAGTACACACACCTATCATGATCACTGCAGTAATTCTGGCCCATTTCATGTTACTGAGAGCTCCAGCAGCTTCTGTTTTTGTCACTATCATAATACATAAGATACCACAACTAACAACAACTTGACAGATCCTCAACACAGTGCTAATTTTTGGTCTATTTTTTTTAAGTTTATTTTGAGAGAGAGAGAGAGAGAGAGAGAGAGAGAGAGAGAGAGAGGGAGGGAGAGAACCAGTGAGGGAGAGGCAGAGAGAGGGGTACAGAGGCTCCAAAGTGGGCTCTGTGTGGACAGCAGAGAGCCGATGCAGGGCTCAAACTCATGAACTGTGAGATCATGACCTGAGCCGAAGTCAGATGCTTAATTGACCAGCCACCAGGCGCCCCATCGTCTATTTTTTGAAGTAGGTTTAAAAGCCTCTGCTGCCTGGAATGACAATCCTCTAAAGTTCTTGGTTGCAAAGAATGGATTCTTCTCCATCATCAAATATCAACCACCTTCTGGTCCAGGACAATGTGAAGGTTAGTATTACATGACTGACAAGTGGCCAAAATGCTTTAAAAGATATTGTTTGGGTAAAGCAGCAAATTCTAAGAAAAAGGTAGGTGGGAGAGTTCAAAGTGCAATAGCTTCTCAAACCCAGGCACTTTCAAAGGTGAGAAAACCCCACTTCTAGCACAGCCCTGGGATTCCTGACCCCCCCCAAAAGCAGTCAAAATTTTGTGCAAATCACAACTGATGGTGATTGGGTTTGCACAAATAATTGTGTGTAATTCATGGAGAGAGAGAGTGTGTGTGTCACAGGTCAGAAAGCAGGAGTCCGGGTGTCAGTATATTCTGAAGACCGCAGCCTCTGGAGCAGCGCTCACCGCCAGGCTCTGGTGGGAATTTAAGTTGACGTTATATAATGACGAACATTAGTAACTCGCTGGGCAACCATGGCCAAGTTACTTGACTTCCTGTACCTCAGTTTCATCGCCTATTTCTCCCCCAATAAACCACAGATGAAGATGTTCGCAGGGTCACTGAAGATACCTAAGAAATACTCCAGGTGATTACTAGGAGGAATAATAACGCCACACGTGGGGTCACTCACTCCCGTGGTTACTTCCAGCTCTCCCCGGAAGCCATAATTGGAATGCAGTGTGTCTGCAATAGAGGTTCCTAACTTGGGACCCTGAACCCTGCAGGGAGCCGTGGATCGGTGTTAAAAAGAGCCTGATTGCTCTAATCTCTGGGGCAGGACACCCACGACATACACAATGTAAGAACCACTACTCTACAGTGAGCCTTAGGTGCAGGCATACCAAAAAAAAACAAAACAAAAAACAAAAAAACAAACACACCTCCTGATGGAGAAGAAATGTCAGGGAAGGTGACCACAGAAGCCAGGAGAAACACAAAGGGTGGGAATCTCAAGAAAATGACCAAGATTCCACCCCGGCTTCCTCAGCCATCTATTCCACACTGACACAATCTGTCAGAAGGGGATTTCTTCAGGCAACAATGTCTAGAAGATCATCAATAACAAGCAGAAGAAACAACTGATTGAGAAGGGCACAATGCGGGGAGTACATGAGGTGCCACCCATCTAAGATCAAGGACACCTGTTAGAAGGAAAGCTTAGGGACTCCACCGGGCTTTGGGGGGAACCAGCAGCTTTACAACAAAAGGGCTGTGAGGCTGGCAAATGTGAAGCTGTCTTGAGCTCTTGGATGCAGTGTGAGAGATGAGGAAGGGGTCTGGATTCAGGATGAAGAAAGGGAGAATTCTGTAGTATCAGAAGGTAGCATTAGTAGGGTGGTGGGTCACTTTATATCTCCCAAATGAGACTCCCAGACCTGACAGAGGAACCATGTTTGGAAGAGAAAATCAAGGGCTTTGGAAAAGGGGAGGGAATGGTCCAAAAGAGGGACAAGACCTAAGCTGTGATCTTCAGAGACCAGGTCAGAAGGGGGCACTTAGAAGGAGAAAGGGAGAGGAAGAGGAAAAATTTCATTGTAATTCCTGAGAGCCTGACAGCGCATTTAAAATGATCTAACACTTATAGAGCAATTTACAGTTTACAAAACATTATGACATTCACTATCTCATTTAATCCTTATCACCCTAAAACGCCGGTTACATTTTCTCCATTTTACACAAGAGGAAACTGAGGTTAGGAAGGGCGGATTATGCGACTTGCTCAAGGTCACCGGGCTGAAATCGGAGCCGGGACGCACCTCAATGCCCCCCACACCTCCCAGCTGTAGTCCACCTTGAATGGCTTTCCGTTAACTCTTCAGGGGCAAGGTTGATGTGGCTACAACAGATCCCCGCCCCCCGAGTCACTTCCCCTAAAAAAAATGGGGCGGAGCAGCGCCCTCCGGTGCCAGGAAGGGGACCTGAGTGACGCGGAGCCACAGACCGGGGTTTCCCCGTCCTGCGGGGCTCAGGAGGGCAGGCAGCAGAAGCCGCGGCTCTTACACTCCGAGTAGTCAAGTAACGCTCAAGCAGCAGTTGCCGGTTCGGGGCTTAACGTGCCCAGTGGTAGCGATGGGTGAATTCCCGTCCGAGCGATCCCAGGATTGGGACAGAGCGCCCGCGCCTGCTTCTCGCACTCGGCTCCCCACGCTCGCCCCTACCAGGCTGATTCTTTCTGGCGGTTTCCCGGCGCGTGGGGGCACCTCGGAGGAGGCAGGGGGCTCGGGCGGAGTGTTGGGGGCAAAAGAGCGGACCGACTCTGGGGCGAGATCCTCCACTTCTGATCCTTTAGGTCAGGGCAACCACGAGCAAACCCTGGCTGGAAGTTTGGGCATCAAAGGTTTCAGATCAAGTAAGCAAGTTGCCTGGACAGCCGTAGAGGTGGAGGTAGAGGTCCGGGGTGGGGGTGGCGGTAGGGGAAGAAGGGACAGGCAAGAGAAGGTGCCCCTTCCCACACTAACCCTATCGGCGCCACGGGTGGGTGGCTGGTCCGCCTCTGCAGCCAGCGGGTGCGGAGAACGCGCCGGGCACCTGCACCCGGCATAGGGCACCCGGCGCAGCGCAGCCCCTCCTCGCCCAGCTCTGCGCTCCTCCCCACCTGCCCGCCGCCTCGCCCCCGCCGCGGAGACTCACAGTCCGCAGGAACTGGATCTCGTCCTCGCCTCCTTCTCCCCCTTCGGCCATGGCTCCCGAGGCGTCGGCGGTGCCCCAGCCTCCGGCGCCTCTGCTTCCTCCGGCAGCCGCTCGGCGTGCGCTGGCTGCTGCTGCGCTCTTTCTCCTCCTCCTCCTCCTCTTCCTCCTCCTCCTCTGGCTCCTGGCTCAGCCTCAGCAGCGCCGAGCTAATCCCCGACCATATAGGGAGCTGGGCTAACACTCCACTGCACTGCAGAGCGCCAACGCCAACCAAGCAGCCCGCCTACCCCTCTCGCCTCTGGCCCCAGCCAAGTGCGCGGCGGCCGCGGGCCGGGCGGAGAGCGCAGCGCCCAGCGCGCGGCGCG
>NC_043708.1:74794655-74860957 GCF_006229205.1 Suricata suricatta
CCCCCAGCGGGGGAAGGCAGAGAGAGGTGTGCCTATAATCCAAAGAGCGGCAGGGAGAGACAGTGCAGTGACGGTGAAGGGTGGTTGTACATTCATTACAAAGTTTGCAACTCCCTGGATAGCCCTTTCCTCACCTTAAGAGAGCCCTTTCCCCTCTTCAAATCTAACGAGTACATTTTACTAACTTCCTCGATTGTCTTTTATTGCCATACAGATTAAGTGCTCCCTGTACCTCAGGAAGCTTCTGGGGCTTCCCATTCCCTCTGAAATTCAGAGGTCAGGTGGCGTCAGAACACTTCCTCTCGGCCAAGCCCTCATGTAAACTTTAGGGTGCAGTCCTGTGGACTCTAAAAGGGATAGAGGAGTACATACAGTGGGGCCTCTTCCAGGCCCTGCGGACACGCCATTCAGCCTCGGGTGGTTTTCTGGGGGTGGGCGCTGCAGGATTGGTCCTCGCTAAAGTTGAGGAACAGGGTGCCACCTTCTGTCTGCTGGCCAGGACGCTCCAGGGTAAGGGAAGTATTCAAGAGAAGGGACACTAGGAAGAGATGAAGACCTAGGATGAAGATGGAGGGTGACACTTCTGGGCTGATGGTAGCGAGGACACTGGAAACCTTGACGGATTTCATAGCCGCCTTGTGGATGACCTCTCCTTTGGTTCTGCCTAAAAGACCCTTCCTGAGCTCTAGTCCCACATTTTCTACTGGGCATCAGAAGTGTGGGGACACCTGACTGGCTCACTGAGTGGAGCATGGGACTCTTGATCATGGGGTTGTGAGTTAGAATCCCATGTTAAGTGTAGAGATTATTTTAACATCTTTAAAAAAAAAAAAAAACAAGAAATACTAAAAAAAAAAAAAAAAATCACGTCTTTCTTCAATTACATCGTGGCCCTCGCACCCCTCCCGAAGCCTGCCTAGAATCAGTCAAACCATCTGCACTGTGGTCCTCCATGTCATGGTCCCTTCTGGGACCCACGATCCACACTTCCCTTCTTCTGGCTGCAGATCCTCTCCCCCTCACCTTTACCTGTTGCATGGTTTTCAGAGCCTACGCTGTCTTTAATGTATGAGCATTCCAGCTTGTCCTGTTCCTCCTAGTCCACAGTGCTCTCCTCCCTGGTTCGGGACAGTCTGTCTGTGCTGCCTAACAGCAAAGTGGCTCTGAAGCAGCACCAATAGTACCTATGAGGATTACGCTTAACTAGAATTTCTGGGGTTTTGTGTTTTGTTTTCTCTCCCACATGAAGCACTAAAAGCCAGTCTTTCCTGTTTTGGCCATGTCCAAGTACTTAAGTACCAACTTTAAAAACTATTTCTTCTTATTTTAATTTATTTTATTAACTTTTTAAAAAATATAACTCGTGGTCAAATTGGCTTTCATACAATACCCAGTGCTCATCCCAACAAGTGCCCTCCTCAATGCCCATCATTTTATTAACTTCTGTGTCTACGTGGTCCTTTAAAATATTTTTGATTCTAGGGATACCTGGATGGCTCAGTCAGTTAAGCATCTGATTCTTGAATTTGGCTCAGGTCATGATCTCAGGGTTTGTGAGTTTGAGCCCCGTGTTGGGCTCTGTGCTGGTGGCACGGAGCCTGCTTAGGATCCTCTCTCTCCCTCTTTTTGTGCCTCCCCTGTTTGCTCACTCTCTCTCTCTCAAAACAACTAAATAAAAACTTAGAAAAAGATATTTTTGCATCTATAGTATGCCATTTGAAATGCTAATTATCACTAAACTATGATATGGCATACCTTTGGCATACCACTAGATATCACCTCCAATTAATTTTATACTTTTGTTTATGATTATTTAAGAGGTAAAGAACCTTTCTAAATGATTTATTTTGCAACTCAAATATCTTTTTTGTTCACACAAAGACTACAAAAGTCTTTTTCACACACTCTATTAAAACTAAGATACACAGATGGGATACTACTGTTTTATCAGTCAAATAACTCCACCACAAAAGGAAGTGGGACAGAAGCACATATAACACCATGATACATCTACTTGGATTCCTGGTGATCTTTCCATTTCCTTGGTGTGCTTTAAGGGGAGCTGTTTAATTACCAGAATGTTTTCTGGGGCTCAGACTATAGTTTCTCACTCTACATTTTCAGCTTAAAGTGTGGGGGAAGTAGACATTCACCTCTATGTGAAATCCTCTTCCAGTCTCTAAAATTTACCCCCAGAATCATCAATAATGAGGCTGTCGTCAGGTATTCAAATTATTTCACCACCTTAGAATTCAATTCATCCAGGTCTGCAGATGAAACATTGACTATGACAGCCAAAATCCTTGACCTTAGGGATAGATAACTAAACGCTGAAGGAGTAGGAAGAAAGGAAAGAAGGAGAGAGAAGATAGATAGGTAGGTTGGTAGAAAGATTTCAGACACCAGGCTTCGATGTTTGTTTTGTTATTAGTTCTCCCATCAAGTCTAGAACAAACTACTGTAAGTTACTTGCCTAAACTTACACGTCTAGTAAGAGGCAGAGCTGGCATCCACACTTGGATTGCCTGAATCCAAGCCTAACACATTTTAGTACTTTTTTACAATGCACCATCTTGCCTAGGGCAGATGGAGGTAAAGTCGGATTCATACATCTCTCCCCATCACCCTATGTCCCCCACATACCAGGTTTACTCCTCTGCAGCCTGCATTTTTTTTAACATTTATTTATTTTTGAGAGACAGATACAGAACATGAGCAGGGGAAGGGAAGAGAGAGGGAGACCCAGAATCCAAAGCAGGCTCCAGGCTCTGAGCTGTTAGTACAGAGCCAGACATGGGGCTTGAACCCGCGAACTGTGAGATGATGACCTGAGATGAAGTTGGAATCTTAACTTACTGAGCCCCCAGCCATGCCTACACCTTGTATTTTAAATTGAATCTCTCCAAAAATGAGTTATTCTTCATAGACAGCCAGAGGCCTTGGACATTAGGTCTTAGGGGATCTAGCAGCTACTAGAGACCAATGGGGGGGGTGGGGCAAGCCTCCCAGGTTTCACTTTCTTTGAGAGAGAAACACTTTCTCTGATAGAGACAGTCATTAGCCATTAGTAGCCATCAGCCACCACCCTCAGTAAGGTGCCCACAGGGCAATAAAATACTTTTGAGATGCTTGAGTTGTTCTAAGCCAGCCCAGCCAACCGACAGCCTTTGAATGTTGAGGTGCTGTGTGGCCAGTATCAACAGCAGCTGGAAAGCACATAATAACAACCTTACGCCTATGGGACCAAACTAGAAATTTTTTGTTTTTATCTTTTCAGCACTTCTATACCTTTTGCCTATATAATTCTTAAAGCCTTGACAAAATCAGTAGCCTGATACTGAAATACAATTCATGTATTTCTGTCGCCCCTGGCAGATTTTCAAATGAAATATTTGGTCCTGAGGATTTTCTCACATTAACAGGGCTTCCTATATGTCTTTTACCAGCAAGATTGATACAGCTGTAAAATACTAAAGAGGCCATGGTCACATAATTCAGCATGCCATTTGCTGTGTGTTCTAACGGTGGTCAATTGCCCAAGTGGTGTTAATGAGGCCAGGGTTATAGACGCAGTTCCAGGAGGGCCAGTTAGCTTCCCTCTATTTGCTGGCCAAAGACCCTGGCCCCTTCCCTCTGGCCAAGAGTTTCAAGTCTTTGTTGGTTTAACCATTTGGAAAGCAAGCCCAAGCCTGGTCACTAATTGAGATCTGCCGTGCTTGGAGACACACAAGCTAAGAGTCCACAGCTGATCAAGATAAGCTTTGCCCATATTGTTGGAGAGATATTAAACTCTACAGAACATTGAATCTGTCTTCAATACCCATTTCAGCTTCACTTCCTAATGACAGCAGTCATCTATTTGCTGAAAATACGCTGCTTCGGTTAATTGCGCTCATGGCTTTGGTCTGCCTTGACTTAGGCTCCACTTAGGAGAAGTATAAAAGGCAATGATGGGCGACCTGAAGAGGTGAGGAAGCTGACTTCCGCTAGCCGCCATCTTTTTTGACACATTACCATATCCATAAGTACTATCCATACATTGACTTAAGATTTATTTTTCTACTAGCAAAGAAAACAAGCCCCACCTTTCTGTGCCTTTTCTTCAGGTATTCAAGTATTTAAATCATAAGCTCTGTTAACTGGTGATAGGGTGAGAAAATACTGTCACCAGCTAAGCTCATGAAAAGAAATCATTTCTAAAAAGACACCTGCTTTTGATTTGGTGCCAACAAGAATGATGACATACATAGAAGTTTGTTTGTTTTTTAACGTTAAGAAATTTTTATCATTAGTTCCCAAGATCTTTGCAATAAACTACTAAATTGATGTATCTCTGGTCCAATGAAATGGAAGCCATTTAACTTGAATTCCTTTCTTCACTAGGGAGGGGACAGGTGCAAGAAAACATTTTTCTTTTCCTGACGTTATCCATTTAGCTCTCATAAAAGCCACAGACATAGCAACACTTAGCACAGGAAAGGATCCATAGCAGGAACTCCTGCAGCCAAACACATAGAAATATCTCTTTTTTTTCCTGACACTTTAAGATTGGAAGATTACATAATAAGGTCAAAGTTACACCTGGTGGAAGGCTCCCGAAATAAAACCACTAGAGAGACAAGAGACGGCAGCCTCTGAGTGTTAGCAAAAGCCTGGGAGGCAGATCTCACCAGGTGCATCCACTGAACTGATTCATCTTCAGGGTGTCTCCACTTGGAACAGTTTGTTGAAACAATAGATTAAGCCACCAGCAATTTGGTGGCTCATTACATTTACCTCCAGGTCAACCTCTGTTTAACGCCTTGAACTTGTACTCTGGCTATTGTATAGCACAAAGGTAGACATCATATAGATGAGGATTTGGGTCCTGGATAAGACTCTACAATTCAAGGATTGCATGACTGAGCAAATGATTTCATCACTCAGAGTCTATTTCATCTTCTGTAAAATTGGGGTTAAAATATCTGCTTCACCAGGTTATTTTAAGAATTAAATGACTTAGTGATTAAAATAGTGATTAAGTGACTTCGTGTACAAGTGCTCAGTGTCAACTCCTGAGATAGCTCTTGAAGTTCTGTCCCCTCCGCCTCCTTTGTATAGGTTCCCAATGCCTGCCCTTAGGGTCTGCTTGTGTTCCTGCCTCTCTTAAAGTTTCATTCTCCTGAGACCTTTACTCCCCCCCCAAAAGACACAGTGGCTCTGATTTCAGGAAACAATTTCCTGCCCCAACAAGCAAAACATTCTAGGCATACCTCATGCATTACAAGTTAATGTTGAACACCAATACTGCCTTTTGGTGTTTGTTTCCCAGGGAGTTTTATTCTGAGCTGTATTATGTCTGCATCTTTAATGAGAAATGTATTCTGTTGCTATGGCATATTGAAATTCATCCCTTCCTCTGGAAGGTGGAATTGTCAGTGCCCACCTGCCTCAGGTTTTTCCCTAGGGTATTATGATTGAGATCTATGGTTTATGAAACTACAGTTAATCAGATAAGTCTCACTTAACTAAACTCAATACCTTTGACTTCTAATTTCTGCATTTTAATTTTTCCTGCAGTTCAGTGGCACAGATTTATTGAAGCCGCTGCTAGCAACAATTTGCTCTGACCGGCTACCGTTTTAACAGTCCCTGCCAAAATAGGCGGGTATATAGTGGGAAGGAAATGAATGGAGATTGGTGTCATTTATTTCAGGTGCCAGGATAACATGCACATTTCGGTAGGTAAAAATGTACATAAACGATGTTTCTTCTGGTTCTTAAGCCTGTTTCTACGGGCAACCCCGGGTTCAGTTTGTCTCTACAGGCTATTCTGAGCAGATCTCATTGCCAGTGTCTCTGAGCTGGTAAAATTTCCTTTAAAATGATTTAAGGACTTTAACAAAGCACAGCTTCTTTCTCATGACACTGCCAGGATGCACAATTTCCTGTTGGCATTCAGAACTCCAATGTCCTGGAATGTGAGCTCTACATTTGCAATCCCTGTGCAATATGTCACTGCGGCTAACAATCAAGGCAGGACACCCCCAGACTCTACTAAGAGTTGGGGAGATGAGCAGTGCTGCTGAGTAACCTGTTACTCTCACTTGAGATCCAAACAAAAGTCAGACTTTTTAAAAAATATAATTTATTGTCAAGTTCACGAACCTACAGTGTATACAGTGTGCTCTTGGTTTTGGGGATAGATACCCGTGAATCATCACTTCCATACAACATCCAGTGCTCATCCCCAACTCTACCTGACATGTTCAATCAAGAATTGAAGAGGAAATAAGCATTCGAGTCCAGTGAGTCCATGGACCAGTAAATATTGAGAGAAAATGTTCTGCAATATCATGAGGTTGCCAGCTTTTTATGTTGTTGTTTGAGCACTTTAAAAATCCAACTGCTGGGGTGCCTGGGTGGCTCAGTTGGTGAAGTGTCTGCCTTTTTATCATCTCAAGGTTCATGAGTTCAAGCCCAAAGATGGGCTCTATGCTGACAGGGTGGAAGCCTGCTTTGGATTCTCTCTCTCTCCTTTAACTCTCTGCCCCTCCCATGTTCATACTCTCTCTCTCAAAATAAATAAATAAACATTTTTTAAAATCTGATAATGCCCATGACAGTTGTTATTAAAGATAAGACCATTTTAACATAACAGTAGAAAGAACAAGTCTTAGAATTAAAGATAAACAAATTTGACTTTTTAAATAACTCACTACATAATGTCTTTCTCTCTCTCTCTCTCTCTCTTTCCCTCCTTCCTTTGCTCCAAAGGAGATGAAAACATCATCAGAGATGAGTACTGGTTTGAAAATCACCAATAAAGTCAACCTCCTAATTTTAAGATGAGGAAACTGAGGCTCTCTGAAATAAACTAAATTAATGAAAGCTGGGACTGGAGCCCAGATCTCCTGGCTCCGTGTCTAATATTTATTTCTCTGCCTTCTTTGTAATGGGATTCAGGGTAATGGCCCAGAGGTACAGCAAGATCCTGGAGTATCTTCTTAATCATCAAATATAATTATGATGTCTTCTAAAAAGTTGTGATGTTAAGTGCTATGGTCTAATTCTTTAAATTTTTTTTAATGTTTTATTTATTTATGAGAGAGAGAGAGAGAGAGAGAGAGAGAGTGAGCAGGAGAGGGTAAGAGAGGGAGGGAGACACAGAATCTCGACAGGCCCCAGGCTCTAAGCTAGTTCTCAGCACAGAGCCTGACGCAAGGCTCAAACCCACCAACCGTGAGATCATGACCTGAGTCGAAGTTGGATGCTTAACTGACTGAGCCACCCAGGTGCCCTTGTGGTCTAATTCTTTAAAAAAAACAACAATACATGTGAGGAGATTCTCTATGACAAGCTAGAGAATTTGTTCCCTAAGGCATTATTCACTAGTCTTTAAAACCAGTAACAACAAACAAATTTTTAAAAACCCAGAGTATTAAAATTGAGCTCACTCATAAAGAATTTTCATTCAGCATTTATTATATATTTAAACAGTGTGTTGAAGAGATTTTGGGGCCAGTGGAGCCTATAGTTTGTGGTGGTTCTAGAATATGCTTCACAAAAGCAAAAGATTGATTCACTAAATTGTGTGACTCATACACTGCGTTTCTCATTTTCCATACCCTTCTCCTACCTCTACATTCTAGTCTCTGGCCTCACAGGTTAAGAGACACATCCTAAGCACTATGCTTTCAATTTGGTCCTTGTTCTCCAAGCTGACCCTTGCGGTCTTTGGCCCTGTTGATGAGTTACTGTTTCTTGGGACCACTGCCCATCCTAGGGAGAGCCATCCCGGCTGTCCTACTTCTCCCTCATTTGATGATTTCTTTTCCTCATTCTAACATCAGACAAAGACATTCCCCAAGATTCTACCCTTAGGCTTTCATTCTCCATAAATTCAATTTTTCTCTTCTCCTATGACTCCCACCTCAGCCACCACCACGTCTAGGCTTATATCTTTTTTTATCAACTCTTCCAGCTTCCAAGGTCACTTTCTTAACTACATGCTGAATATTTCCAACGGTGTGTCACCACTCCTTCAAACACAACATGACTAGAACAGAATTCATTTCATAAGTGAAGGCTCTCTCTACTAACCTTCCTTCTCCATGCCACCTGGCTTCTTCCTCCCAACATGTCTGTCTGTCTGTCTGTCTCTCTCTGTCTCCCTCCTCCCCACCCCTTTCTATTATAGGTACCATACAGGAGCAATTCCTTGAAACAGTGACACTGGAAGGGAACCAGCAGAAATGCTGAGTGCCACTCTGTCGAAATACGAGAACACACTGCTTCTCCCTGTTGCACCGCCCCTGCTCTGGCCCCCAAACTGAGTTCGGTATTGTAAGACACAATTAACATCTCCAATAAGAAGTCACGTCTAAGTTTTCCAGACTTAAAACACTTAAAAGCAAAGACAGAATTCAGGAGATAATGAAAGAAAAGAAGCTTTGCCAAGGACTTCTGGAGGAGGCCAGGATTCTTCTCCAATGGGCAGCATATCTACCTGGATCAACAAATTTTAGTCTCTTCATCAGGGAAACCTGTGCTTTGAGTCCTGCCACCTACACTTAGTAACTTTGTAAACTCAGGTGATACAATTAACCTTTCCTTGCCTCCATTTCTGTATGTGCAAAATGAAAATAAAATGAAAAAAAAAAGTTAATAGGGTGGCTGAAGGATGGAAGGAGTCAATATCTGTAAAGCTTCTAGAATGATGATTGGTAATGAACAGATGCTGAGTTAATGTCTCGTTTCCCCAGAAACAGACCCTGAAACAAGGATTTGGGAGATGATCCTGGGAAATACTTATAATGGGGGAAGTGAGACAGAAGGAAAGGGAAAGCCATCAAGGGATAACTTATCAAGCCAGTTACCACTATGAGAAAGTGGAGCCTGATCTAACTAGTGAACTCTGGGTGTCCATGAGGAACACCCACCTCAGAGTCAGCCCAGAACAAGAAAGCTGGGCTATTTACATACCATCTCTAGTCAGTCAGTGGTTGAAAGCTGCTCACAGGGGTGTGACTTCTCCAATAATTCCTCCAGAGAAAGCTATTACACAGTTGGAAACCGGGCTGGCAAGTACCCTACCATGGTAGGGCCCAAGGAGATACATGAGGGCCTTGTCTATGCTCAATCAACATGCTATCATCATCAACACTGAAGTCTGAAGGCCAGATGAAAGCCAGGCTCTTTTGGCTGAAGATGATTGGAGGGAAAAGGGTGAACCCAGGATTTGGCACTGGGAACCCAGTTGTCTCATCCTAGGGGACATACCTGAATCACCTCTACAGAACCTCAGAGATCCACAGAGTAGTTTGTTGATCACAGTTCATAGCCTACCACTGGGAGTGATTGGAAGAAGGAAAAAAATCCACTTCTATCCTCAGAAACTGCAACTTAGTTTAGAGACAAACTATAAGCTTAGGATCATACCATAATTGGCAAAGGAGGTCAGGACTTACTAAGTATCGGTGAGTTGGAGCAGAAGTTGTTTGGAGAGGTGAGATTGCAACTGGCTGGGACAATGAGAAGAGGCTCCATTGATTGGATTACACAGGATTAAACTAAGCCTTGTAGGATGATTAGTCTTCAATTAAAAGAACACAGCCATGGTAGAACCTCCAGGAGGTAGCAATAAAGTAATTGAGCCCAAGAGTTTCCCTGATCTAGATGCTGGCTGTCAACGGTGAAGGCCCCCTGATTAACACAATCCCTCAGTTACTCTGCAAGTGCAAAGTGCTTTTTACTAGTGGTGATGTCCGTCTCCCAAAACCACCACTCCCAGGCGCGTGCGGCTTTCAGTCTCTCTCTCAACTGCTTCACTGACCATGCATTTTAAACCCTGTCTCTAATATCATAATAATAGCTACAACAACTTTGTGAGGTAGGTGTTTTTGTCACCACTTTAGAGGTGAAGAGACTGAGAGTAAGGATTCAGGAATCTCCCTAAAGTTTCACCACTAAACTTGGATTGGCACCCCAGTGTATCTGATTTCAAAGCTAGACCAAACCACTATGCTTTGATGCCTATGGTTCAGGCAAAGAAAAAGGTCTCTTAATTATTTTAAACTTGGGGTCATCAAATCAGATCTTGCACATTGATCCAAAGCACTTGTATTTATAGGCTGTCTAGTCTTCCTTAGTGTTAACATGGCTATGAGGACTCTTTCGAAGGCTACATCTATCCCAGCAGCTGCTACAAGCTTATGGAAAACAAACTGGGGAGGGACAAAAGGGAATAGATTGAAATCCATTTGAGTGACAGCATTCTTACCGTGGCCAACAGATGGTACGTTTGTGACATTCTTGGATCTCTAGGAGTGGAAGAATTCCTTGAGATCAGAGTTCAGGCTCATTTCTGCAAAAATTGCAAGCCTTATTTAGTACCCAACATTCCATCTGTTGCCTTTTGGCAGCTTTCTTTTTTAATCAAAGGTACTCATTACTTGAGGCTTCCTTTTGCTATAACAGATATGTTGGATACATTCATTCACTCCTAATAAGACAGCTTAGAAAGGTAGAGAGGGTAAACTATTATCCTTCATCTGCATGTAAGAAAAAAGGGATGATCAATAATGACCCTTTAATTTGGTCTTTCCTTTTGCAGACATCCCCGCTCCTCTCACTGTCAACTTTCTCAAAGAAAAAGACTCTTCAAGATTCTGGAGTAGATCATAGTAGATGCAACCTTTGCTCAGGATTCTTTTTAAGTGATGGCTTGCCAATCACCAAAGCCAGAGGTGTTCTCCACGTTTCAGCAGATAACTCCATGACTGGGTGCTAAAAATCCTGGGGTAAGATCACACCATGATGAAAGGGATCAAATATGAAAAGAAGGCTGTGGAAGACATTTCCCAAATACCTCAGAAATCTTGTAGGATATTCTGGGCACGGTGAGGCGCTGGGCTCTCTGGGACCACCTGTGTATGTGGACGTGCCAATCCGAATTTAGAACTGTGTGAAGCTAGCAGGAGCTTGGGAAGCTAACACTGAAAATTCAATGCCAACTCCCCAAGGGACAGCAATTAGTCACAGTTGCCTGACGGTGACACTGCATGTTCCTCTAGAGGCAATATACACAGGGATCCTTCCCTAAACTTCTAATGATGATGATGATAATGATGATGCTAGAAAGGGTAGCAAGAGCAGCAGTGTGTGCTGGCACTATGTGGTTGTTTATATACATTAAATCATTTAGACTGAGAGAAACTCTATGCAGTCAGTACTATTCTTATTGCCTACATTTTCCAAATCAGTTAGCTGAGACATAGAATTCAAGTTACTTACCCAAGGTCACATAGCTAATAATTGGTAGGATTTAAGTTCAGGCCGTCTAAATTAGTCTATTACAGTGTAACAAATTATCCTAAAACTTAGAGACTTAACACAATACTTACTACCTCACAGTTCTGTGACTCAGGAATCTGAATTTGGCTTAGGCTCTTCTGACTTCGGGTCTCTCACAGGCTGCATTCAGGATGTAAGCAAGGCTGCTCGTACCAAGGCTTTATGAGAGAAGGATCCACTTCCAACATCTCTTGCATGTTTACTGACGGGTTCTTGGTGGGTTGTGAGACTGAGGCTTCAGCAACTCTGTGACTGTTGGACAAAGGCTGCCCCGAGTTCCTTGCACACGGGCTTCTCCATAGGGAAGCTTACAACACGATACTTTGCTTCATTAGAACAAGTAAATAAAAAGATTCAGAGAGAGATTGAAAAGTGCTACCAAAATGGAAATCACAGTTTCTCATAACCTAATCACAGAAGCAACATCCCATCACTGCCATATGCTGTTAATTAAAAGTGATTCACCATGTCCAACCCACACTCAGGAATAGATAATACATAAGTCATGAATGCAGAGGGCAGGATCGTTGGGGCCATCTTAAAGGAAGCCTTCCAAAGAGTCTGATAAGACCTTTTCCAAGAGAGGAGCGAGTTCACACATTTTCTCTATGGTTAAATTCAGAAGACCTCAATCTATCTCAACAAAGAGTATGAGTGTAGGGCTGGGGAAGTTCTAGCCCAGAGGCCAGCTCTAGCCAGGATCTAGAGTTAATTACTTTCAAATCACATAAGCATCTAGATTTCCCTGGAAATCTCTCATAGCTGTGCCATTAACTCTAAGTGTGAGGAAACTGAGAGTTGTGAATAATGATTATTTAATTCCTACTTTAAAGTTCGCGATGAGAGCAGTTTACCTCAGGAAGTCACTCCCTCTTCCTCTTCTTGTCCTTTGTCCTTCTCTCTATGATTTTGAATGTCTCCACTTTCATACTGGTCTTTCCTCCAGTCCTATTCCACCAGACCAGCTTTCTCTTCCTATCTTCTTATTGCGCTGTACTTCTCTTTATCCTTGATCCTTCTTAGTCTCTAGATTGTTTTTATATTTTAATTTATAAAAAGATTTAAGGATGGAGGGCACCTGGGTGGCTCAGTCAGTTAAGCATCCAACTTCAGCTCAGGTCATGATCTCATGGTTTGTGGTTTTGAGCACCACATTGGGCTCTGTGCTGTCAGCTCAGAACCTGGAGCCTGCTTTGGATTCTGTGTCTCCTGCTTTCTCTGCCCCTCACCTGCTCCTGCTCTGTCTCTCTCTCTCAAAAATAAACATTAAAAAAAATTTAATAAGATAATTACAAAAGCCATTTTTAGGAAGGAAAAGCCCATCAAGCAAATTCACAATAAGGTGGTATGATGATGCTCAGTTTTTTGTGTCAACTTGGCTAGGTGATAGGACCCAGTTACTTAACGAAATGCTAATCCAGTTATTGTGAAGGCATTTTGCAAATGTGACTGAGATCTACAATCAGTTGACTTTATGTAAAAGAGATTACCTTGGATTATGTGAGAAGGCCTGATACAATCCATTGAAACAGATTTCCTAGCAGAAGAAATTTTGCCTGTGGTCTGCAACATTAGCTTTTGTCTGAGAGTTTCCAGCTTTCTTGTCCTGACAGAATGCCCTACAGATTTAGGACTTGCTTAGCTCCAACAACTGCATAAATCAATTTCTTTCACTACATTTATATAAATATATGTTTGTTTGTTTATTTATTTATTTGAGAGAGAGTGTGTGCATGCATGCACAGGCAAGGGAAGGACAGAGGGAGAGAGAGAGAGAAGTTTCTGTGTTCAACAAGGAGCTCAACTTGGGGCTCAATCCTAGGATCATGACCTGAGCTGAAATTAAGAGCCAGACACACAACTGACAGAGCCATCCAGGCACCCCTATGAATATTTATTAATATAAATATAGTGTGTATATATGTGTATGTGTGTATACGCATGTGTGCATGTATAAATTTAGATCTAGATCTAGATCTAACTATGTAAAGAAATACAAAATGTACTTATTCTTTTTCTCTGGTGGGATCCTAAATGACAAAGGTCAGACTGTCCAATAGTTCTGATAGTGATCTTTATAGCAGTTAAGAGAGGGAAGCATAAAAGAGTTGAATAACTCAGAGAAGTGAATTTTCATTTTAAAAGAAGAATTGAGTAACTTCAAGAAATGAATTTTCAGTTCTACTTTTTTTTTCTAGATGAGAACTATGGATGCCTCAAGAAATGCCATGCTGGCCACCACTTCGGCCTGATATGTCCTCGAAAATATCCTCTTCAGACTTTTCCAGTCACTCTTCTCTGTCCCCTCAAAACTTACCACACTGAGATACCACCTCACGCCAGTCAGAGTGGCTAAAATGAACAAATCAAGAGACTATAGATGGCTGGTGAGGGTGTGGAGAGACGAGCACCCTCCTCCACTGTTGGTGGCAATGTAAACTGGTGCAGCCGCTCTGGAAAACAGTGTGGAGGTTCCTCAAAAAACTATCCATAGAACTCCCTTATGACCCAGTAATAGCACTGCTAGGGATTTACCCAAGGGATACAGAAATGCTGAGGCATAGGAGCACATGTACCCCAAAGTTCATAGCGGCACTGTCAACAATAGCCAAAACATGGAAAGAGCCTAAATGTCCATCAACTGAGGAATGAATCAAAAAAATGTGGTTTATATATACAATGGAATACTATATGGCAAAGAGAAAGAATGAAATCTGGCCATTTGTAGCAAAGTGGATGGACCTCGAGGTTGTCATGCTAAGCGAAATAAGTCAGGCAGAGAAGGACAGATACCAAATGTTTGCACTCATAGGTCTAAAAAGAGAACAGGAGAAACCTAATGGAGGACCAGGGGGAGGGGAAGGGGGAAAGAGAGTTGGGGAGAGAGAGGGATGCAAAACCTGAGAGACTACTGAATACTGAAAATGAACTGAGGGTTGAAGGGGAAGGGGAAAGGGAAGGGAGGTGGTGGTAATGGAGGAGAGCACTTGTGGGGAAGAGCACTGGGTGTTATTTGGAAACCAATTTGATAATAAACTGTTAAAAAATAAATAAATAAATAGATAAACAAAGACTTAAAAAAACTTACTTGTCATGTTTCAGATTCTCTTAGAGAACTTCTTGCTAGTAAATTGTTCTATTATTCTGTTTGATTCACATTTATGTTCCTAGCTTTGAGTCTTATACCTTTATGCCACTTAATATAGGTTTATTTAAAGGATGATTGATGAAATTACATGTAAACAAGAGCATTCAATGTCTTTTTTTTTGGCTTTATTTATTTTTTAATTTTTTACTTTAATTCCAGCATAGCTGACGTACACTGTTATATTAGTTTCAGGTGTATATCAAATCTCTTAACCTAGAGATAAGCCTAATGATCCGGCTTATGCAGCAGGAAGGGCCAGTGGGAGGGAATTACTTTGGGCAGGAGTACTTATACTTAATTCTTTTTTTTTTCTTTCTTTTTTTTTAATGTTTTATTTATTTTTGATACAGAGAGAGACAGAGCATGAGAGGGGGAGGGGCAGAGAGAGAATGAGACACAGAACTGGAAGCAGGCTCCAGGCTCTGAGCTAGCCATCAGCACAGAGCCTGACGCGGGGCTCAAACCCACGAACGTGAGTTCTGACCTGAGCCGAAGTCGGAGGCTTAACCGACTGAGCCACCCAGGCGCCCTATACTTAATTCTTAAATGCTGTAACTATGGGTATCCTAACTGGCTACCCATAGTTAGACCACATTTCTGTGTCTGTACCAACACGTGATCCTAGACAGACACTGAGCCATGCAAGCCACCTGTGCCCAAGCTCTATCTAAAGATCACTGATCTCAAAGTGTGGCCCCAAAACACTTTCCTAGGGTCTGCTAGGTCCTCCTTTCCCAGCTATGTAGCTGTACGAGGCCGTATTTTCTTCATATCCTTCAATCAAAACAACATATAACAAAAGATTACAAATGAAGAAGCAAACACCAGAATCATGCTCTCCTTTATTAAGTCATCCATTAGGGAGATTTGAAAAACTGTAAAACAACGCCATGCTTCTCACTAGTTTTTTGGGAAATGTAGTTATTTTTCATAAAATATTCCATATGCAATGAGGATATTATTGTTACTTCAAAATAACAATAAATTTAATAAATAACCTTAAAATTCTTTGTTTTAGTTTCTAATATGACCAGCAGACATCCTCTACATAAACACAAGCTCTTTGTGTCTTCAGATTTTAAGAGTGTAAGGAATCTGGGGTACCTGGGTGGCTTGATTAGTTAAGAGTTCGTCTTTGGCTCAAGTCATGATCCCATAGTTCATGAGCTTGAGCACCCCATCAGGCTCTGTGCTGACAGCTCAGAGTCTGGAGCTGCTTCAGATTCTGTGGCTTCCTCTTTCTCTGCCCCTCTCCCTCTCCCTCTCTGTCTCTCTCTCCTCCCCCAATCTCTCTCAGAATTAAATAAAATATCAAAAAAAAAAAAAAACCCAAAAGAGTATAAGGAATCCTAAAACCAAATGCTTAAGAAACGGGCTGCTAAAGACCCTTGATTACATTTCTGCTGGACCAGGAAGCACAATGTGCCTCTAGGGGTGACTGGCTGGCCCCAGGACTCGGAAGCAATTTAGAGTGACATGGAACCTCAAGTCTGTCCCATTTGCTCGTCACCAAATCCATATCAGAGGCCATGTTCTGTATTCCTTCTGATCTTCTACAGAGTCCAGCAGGACTATGAGCACACAAAACACCCTCTATCAAGTTTATTGACTGATCTGTATTAATCTTCAATTCTGCAAAAAGTATGAACTTAGAATAAGGAGATATCTGCCACATAGCTCAAGAAGCGTACTGTCAATCTCAAAGCTTAAACTCCAAGTAGTTTGGGGGAGCCCAGAGACTGAAGCCTTTCCTATTAGCTCAGGGAGTCACCGCATCCAGGAGATTCTGATGTTCTCCTTTGGTTAGAGAAAGAGGCAGGACAGGATAGCAATTTCACAGCCTGGGATCTTAGAGGAACTATTGATGAGTGACTGGTAGTACAGAGCCCAAGGTACTACCTATACACATGTTCTATTCGAGTACAGTCTTTAAGTCCAGACTAGAGTTCAGTTCCTAGTGCTGAGTCAGAACTCAGAGCTGTGAGATTTGGAGCAAATTTCCTGTACTCTATAGATCTGGAGCCTTAGTTTCCCTATCTGTATAACAGGAATGATAGTAATAGGACTTGAACTGGTTGTGGTCAAAATTAAATGATGTGATGTATAGCAAGTTCTTGGCATGGGTGCCCAGCACAGTGAAAGACCTGAAAAAAAAAAAATGGCTAACTACTACTCTTATGTAGCTAATATCTCTTTGTATTCGGCAGAATCGGGCTGGGAAATGGACTTTCTGTTCTTATTTGGTAGTTAATATTTAATATACTAAGCACTAGAGAGACCTATTGTTTCCCACAGTCCTGGCTGAGAATGGGAAAGGAAAAAACAGATCTTGTCTTGCTTCTTTTTCATTCTCAGCAAAAGCCGGAAGGTGGAGGAAAAGAAGAGGAGGTTGACCACTCATTTACTAAGGAAAATGTGCTTCCACTCTGACCTGCTGTGTGTGAATTTGCAACAATCCCCCTTCATTCCAGCAAGATCCTATTTGTGCATGAATGGGCGCTTCTTTTGCTGGAGCAGAAAGGACATGGGTTTGACCGGGCAGTGTGTCTGTTTGCTATGGGTCCTCGGGCTGCTGACTAAGTCTTGGGACAGAGTTGATTTTCGAGTCTGGAGCCAGGAAAGCATACCCTTTAATGCGCACATATTTGCAGTGTGACACATGGCTTGGAAGCCTTTCACATAGACTGGAGAGGCCGCCTGACTCGTTTCCCAGGAAAGATTGTCTTCATGAGATATTATTAGGGATGAATGCTGTGAGCGATGTGCACCGACCGAGGACAGCAGTCACCTAACTTCAAAGGCTCCCCCCTCTGAGGCCCCTGCAAGCCGGGCTGTGTCAGCCACAGGCCCAAAAAAGATCTTTCAGCAGGGATGGGGCTGTGACTTGCCCAGTAGCTGCATTTGAGAATCAAAGGGCTGATTTCAGGCAGCGATATGACGTTTGTCTGGAGACGGGCTTGGGAACTGCTTTCATGTGCCGCTCAAGGAACAGAGAACAGCATGCATTCCGATGGAATGGCTGGCTCTGGCATATGCTTGAATTAAAACCAAAGTCAACAAGAAAACACCTGCCACCTACCCAGTGATGCCCTTGGCACCACAAGAAGCAAACGAATGCAGGGGGTTGGGACAAGAGGGTGCTCAAAATGACATGGACCAATCCCCTTGTTCTAAAAGATGGTGCCAAAATGGTAGAAAAGTTGTAAGTAGCAATGCCATGTAATATCGGCGAAGAAGCTAAAAAGAATGCAGGTTATTTCGCCAGAAGAGCAAAATGCCCAGAAAAGGGTATAACAAAACTTTTTGTTTAATAGGCTGTTTTCATTTCTAGCTGATGAAGAAGGAGGAAATGGCTTTCTATTTGTCTATTAAGAATTTGGGTAAAATCATCAGAACTCTGTTGCTGTAACAATAGCCGGGAGGGAAACAGGGAAACTAATGGAATATGTGCTTCGGTGAATCTTTTTTTTTTTTCAGTAAGCTCTATACTCAATGCGGGGCTTGAACTCACAGCCCTGGAATCAAGAGTGGCATGCTCTACCGACAGGCTCCCCATCTGGGCACCTGGGTGTTAGGAACGGTGCAGGGCCACCTACAATTCCAGGCAGTGAGTTTCAAATACTGTAACGCATGGTTTCCTACATAACCTTTTGACCTAAAGAAACACTTCTGTTACGTTATTACCTCGGAAAGCAATGAGGCGATAGGAGGGATAGGAAATAACCAACGTGAGAAATAAAAATGTAGTGGACAGTAAATACAGTAAATACATCCTTATGAATGAAACCAAATTTTTAGAAACAATGAAGTATGAACAGGAAAAAGTGGGAGATTGTGAGCATGCTATTTGAATTTTCTAAGTATATGTTCTTGTCTAAGTGTATGTTTTCAGCAATTTGGAGCTCCCTCCAGATTCTAAATTGCCCTTCCAGAGATTCACTCCTCTCCAAAATTAGGTTAGGTCGCCCTCTGGTGGCAGGGAGCTAACCTTGCTTCTCACAAAGTACATACCCTGTTACTTCCTCGATAGAAGTTCAGTATTCTGTTATACAGCGCTTTCACATAGAGCAAATACAAACTCACAACTTTTGCAGAATGAAGAAACCATAAACATCTAACTATACTTCCTGTGTAATTTCCTGTAAAGAGTTAAAAAAGCAATTTGGGATCTTGAAGAACTTCAGGGATATTTACTGTACTACTGTATCAAAAAGGGTGTCTTTAATAGGGATACTGTGTTATTGAGATTAATCGAATGCCTGAGAAATAAGCTTTTCCTGTTGATGGCAGATTAAACATCCTGATTTACAACGATGTTTTCATAAACCTATTTGAGAAGAACCTAAAAAAGTAAAAACGCCAATAATCATTGAAAATATCTAGGAGATAAGAAAAAAATTAATAATTGAGTTTCAGTAATTGTCTAAGCAACAAGGTTAATCTACAAACATGATTCTATCTTGATACTTTCATTATCTGGTTGTGTGCTTTTATATTTCACTAGATACTCCAATTGTTTTCAAACAAATTTCCTGTTATTTTTCTTAAACTACTTCTAATATAACTTGCAACCCAAATATTAACCAAATTAATATTAACTCAATATTAATTCTCTCCAGGAGACTGTAATCTGCATAGACCCAGTAGTATGTACATACACATTATAAAGACAACGATAAAAGTAGCAAATGCATAGGGAAATTTTCCTCTGATTATTTGGAAGCCACTGGGAAATAGGGCAGAAGAAGGCATCTAGGTTAACATGTTTTGGGCACTGCTATGAGGAAAGAGCCTCACGGTTCATTTCAAGCTCGGAGTTTGGAGGAAGAGGCTGTAATATAATGTATCCAGTTTTGGTCAGGGGCTCACACAAGTCCTTAGGAGCTGGGAAGAGGGTGGGTAGGATGGGGGTGGAGGCAGGTAACTTAATAGGGGTCCATGACAACCACAAACCCATGTCACTCTTAAAAAATTGCATAACCTCCTGCTTTGACTCTTAATAAGAATATGTTTATGGTGCTGCTATTGTTGTTGATGATTAATGAAGTACACATTTTTCATGTATCTCATTGAATTCAGGTAATATAACTAAAGCTATATTATTCAGTTAATATGTTCTAACCCATGCCACAAAAAGGTTTTATGGCCCTATAAAGATTTCTTACAAGGAATATGGCATTGTATAAAAAAAAAATCTCTAAAATAAAAATGGACCTGAGCCTTAAATGTCTGCTATAAAACTCTATGATTTGGGGGGGAAAGTCAAATTTTAATAAGATTTGAGATGGGAACAAAGATCATTGATGCAGTACTCTTACTATGTTTTGCCTAATATTTTTGTGTTTCTAGTATCTTAAAATTCATACATTAGATATTTCCTCTGGCATTGCAAACCAGTAGGATTGTCATTTAATGTCTATTTTATTAATTAGGGGGAAAGATCAAAGGATTTCTTAAGATCACAGAACTCTTTAAAGAAATCTCATGGTTTTTGTTTGCTGCATCCATCCATCCATCCACCCATTCATTTATTCATCAGATATCTATTGAGCAAATCTGTATATTAAGTATGTTCCCTCATGAGAGTAGCAATGTGATTAAGATATAATGTCCCTGTATGCAAGCAGTTTGGAATACAGTAGGACCAGTCAGAAAACTACATGTAGTTTCTACAAGGAGAAAAGAGGCTGAAATGGGTACTTTGGAAGTTCATAGGATTGGAATTTCAGATAGTAGAGACAGCTTAGAAATTATGCAGTCCAACTTCTCTCCTAATATATAAATCCTCAATAGAATATTTGGTCTCCAGGGTCTTTTCTTAACACTTAACACATATATTATACTATATATAGCATTATACACACACACACACACACACACACTTAAAGATTTAGATATAGATAGATATAGATATAGATATAGATATAGATATAGATATAGATATAGATATATCTTCCCCTGGGTTGTCTGTTCTCCCAGAGGGGGACTGAAAACCCTTCTGCATTCCGGTTTGCTTTCTTTGGATTCTATGTGTGTTACCCTTATATATGATGCCCATACTGGATATGATCTACTCAGGAGTATAATGGGGCCACTTTATCTCATGATATTTGTTATACATCTACTAATGAATTACACAAAAGCATGTGCTTTTGCAGCATCTATGGTATACTTAAAGTCAACTAAAGCCCTAGTTCTTGCTGTCCCAGCCATCATCCTGGCCTGGGGAAGTGTGGTCTGTGGTGGTGGGGAGAGAGGACAAGGGAGCACTAGTTAAGGAAATGCCTCTTGCACTTGATGGGTCTCCGGACAGAATCTGGGCATGTGGACAGAGGAGTAAACAAGGCTGGCTCATGTTCTGGGTTTGGGGACCCAGGCTAAGGAGAAAATCAAAAAGAAAGTCCTGGATGAAGGCAGGCCAGAAAGCAAGACAAAGTTAGAAATGTAAAATCTAAGTAGTAAACGGAGATAAAAATCAAGATCCATAATGAAATGGATTCCCTAAGGAACAGATGAGGATAAAAAGGAGGTTTCAAAGGTGGAATCCAGAGAGGTAACTTTAACCGATTTTTTGTCTTCCAGGGATGATCCTCAAGAAGAAGAGGAAAGTATTAAGAGGACAAAGCCTATTCCAGCATCTTCACTTAGTCAACATTTACTTAATGTACCATGCTCTGGGCCAAGCACTAGCTATCAAAGATGAAGAAGACCTATGTCCAGATATCAGAGTTCTCGGAGCCTCCTTTGGGAGATGGACATAGGCCATCCACCTCCTACATAATGTGGTTAGTTCAATGATGGAGAACACACAGGGGCCACAGAAGACGACCAAAAGCCCTGGGGGAAGGCAAGTATTTCACAGGATACAAAGGAATTGAGCAGATGGAAGGAAGGGGAAGGACTTTCTAAGACAGGAGAAAAGTCAAGTGAAGGCCCAGAGGATGAGAAGCAGCTCATATAAAAAGAAGCTGCTCGTGGCTCTGTGTGGCTGGACTGCCAGGTGTAGATCACTGTAAGTCAGATTGTTTCCTTTACCGTACTTGAGAAATCATGTTTGGAACCTAAGTAAAGGTCTTTACATTGATCAATTTTAATACTTATATTCTTTCACACCCCCTCTTTTAGTAATCTTAGAAGTACCAAGGTCTATATTCAGTGTTTCCCCAGGCTACAGATAATGGAAAATGTGATGAAACTTTTTCTACCTTTTTCCTGGTCCTTGATTGAAAAATATTAAAATAAAAGTTTGATGTGTAACACCAAATCCAGAGCCCTCAGTATTCTCCAGAGGTTTCCTGCCAAACTGACACCAATCCAGCAACCAACAGCCCACACATACAGTGGTCTAATTAGCTAACACTCCGTAGTAATGAGAGCTAGTGTGGCTATTTGTGGCCAGGAATGGCTGGTCAGGATAACTTGGAAAGGATCCAAATATTAAAGCACACCTGCTGAAGGGGAAGCCTGGCATCATAAGGCAGATCCACATGTCAGTGCTAGAAAGAACCCAGTCAAGTGTCAGCCAGTATTTGGAAATCATGTTAACAGACAATAATCAAGTAATCAATGAGGAAAGGCAGAAAATGAGAACTACAAAATATAATGGCCTTGTTTCCAAAGGTTAGTGGGGCAGAGTGATGATAGGGCAGATATTTGGAAATCTAGGGGAAATTTTAGTATCAGGAAAACAATCTATGATCTCATGAAATTCCAAGTGTTGGTCAAGCTCATGGGCAGGACTCTAAATCCCAGAGGAAGATAGAGTAAGATCAATGCATGGTCCTGGAGTTAATAAAGGATCAAGAATGTAACAAAGATAAGTAGTAGAGTATAGGAAGCATAGAAAGCCAGTAAGAACTGGGTCTAGTTACCAGAACTGGGACACCTAGTGGGGACTTGGTTTCAGAAGCAAGAAAGCTGCCTAAAAAGGCAGCAGACATTGAGCCGGACAGACCACAAGTGTGACCTGAACTAGACCCCTGAGAGCCTCTGAGTAAGGCTGAGTCTGTTGTTGGGGGATCAGCGGCTCAACCGTTAGGGAGAGGAGAGCTCCAGAGGCCAGGAATCTGTGTGTCAATAGTAAGAAGCAGCTCATCTTTCTACACGTTGTTCACACTGTAAGACTTGGTCACATGCCTTGCTCAGCTGGGGATGCCTCTATTACTTGCCTGTGTCTTTAGTCCTGCAACCTTATCACAAAAGGAGATGAGATTATGTTGATATAGCTGGCCGGTACTATGAGAAGCTGGCTTCTGGTGATTTCTTACTTCCTTTGTCTTTCTAAGTGTTCATAGACTTGTGATTCATAATCCATCCTAATTTTGCTGGGATTAACATAAAACTCTAAAGAAAGCCAAGAGAAGTCCAATAAAAGGAGAGGATGATTCTGTCACTGGGGAGAAAATATGGACAGTTTCAGGTGATATTTGCATTCACCCTGGGGGGAAAAATGAAGAGTCTGTATCAACTGGGGAGATGGGAGGGAAGAAAACGATCCGGTGTGAAGGAACATCTTAAGAACAGTCAGAGATGATGTAAGACTATGTAGTCCAGTCTGGATGGGGGCTGAAAAGTTAGACTGGAGAGAAAAGCAGTCAGATCCTTGAGGCCAAAGGATATGAACTTTGCTGGGGATGTAACAGGCAGTAACTAAAGGTACCTTCCTGGCCAGGTAGAGTTTTAAAAAGAATCATATTAATAATGAGAAAGCATCAAACTCCAAATGAGGGGTACTCTGTAAAATAACTGGCCTGTACACTTTAAATGATTACTGCCATGAATGATGAAGCCTGAGAAATTATTCCAAAGTAAACTAAATAAACATGACAACTGAATGCAACAGGTGATTTAGGGATTTTTTTTTTAGCTCTAAGGGAATTGTTGCAATAATTGGCAAAAATCTGAAAAAGGTTCGTACATTAGAAAATAATAGTGTCAGTGTAATTCCAGATCTTAATAACTGTATCATGGTTATGCTTGAGAATGTTCTTCTTTTGGGAAAATATGCACTGAGGCATTTGGAAATAAAAGGACATATATGTGAACTGTCAAACCGTTCAGATATAAAGATACATACACACGTTCATGTATATGAATACTGCTACACACACACACATATATATATATATATAGTGTGTGTGTGTGTGTGTGTGTGTGTGTCCCCACTTATCTATGTAGAGAGAGAATGAAACAGAAATGTGATTAAATGTTAATATCTGGGGAATCCAGGTGAAAGGTATTCTGGAATTCTTTATACTTTTCTATAGTTCAAAATCTATGTCAAAATAAAAGTTAAAAGAAAAAAATAAAACTCATAACATAGTAATGGAGTGTAGTAACTGCTTATGAGGCTGCCAAAAAGCTAGTGCAATTGTCCAGGTAAGAGATGACAAGTGCCAGGTTGTGGCAGGAATAGACACAAGTAGAAGGCACAAGGCTTCAACAGGTAAAGGTCCTGCCTGTATTTGGCAACTCAATAGGTATGATGCAGGAGCTCGGACTTTTTGGAGTTTTCAAATCAAAGTGCTAGAGTGAATGACATCACCTTCATAACTGGAAACGTTTGCTTAATGATCACGGTGGAGAAATAAGATTTCAAAATAAAACCTATAATTTCAGGAAAGAAGCATGAATGGAAAAACATGGACTGAGACTAGACTCGTTGAACATGTAATAGGTAAATTGAACACTTTTTGTTGTTGTGAAGTATCTAATTAAATTTAATTGCGACCCAGCTGGTAAATTTTTATTTGTGCAACCAGCCAGAAAAGAATCGCATTAGTTCCTGATGAAGACGAAAAAGTGCTGAATGCTGAAAGGTAACAAGCAAGCCCGGGAGATTTGCTCTCAGCAGAGTGCAGACTCTGGGCTGGGCTTGGACTCACAGTCCTCTCATTGAGCCTGGAGTCCTGCTTAGCTGTGTCATTATTGGGCCATGCATGTCGCCAGAGCTTCCTGGTGTCCCCTTTGTCTGTGCTTTCATATCCTGAAGTGTGAACTGTCCATCCTTTTTGCTTTTCGCAACAAGTTTCTTCTTGTATCAACTATTGTGGTAGAATGCATTATTTGTTTCCAATTCTTCCTTCCCACCATTGTTCACCAAGTGGACTTCCCGACTCATTGACTCTAGGCTGGGTCACATGGAGGCAATGACATGTGCAAATTCTAACCAGAGAACTTTGGTTCTTGTCCTCCCATCCTCTGCCAGAACCACATGCCTTACATAATGACCGCTCTCAGCCTGTTCATGTGGACCCAAACCCCGGACCCAAGTCTAGACAAGCCCAGTGAAGCCCAGGCAAACCAAAGCAGAGTCACAGGTGGCCCAACAAACACATGATGGGGAAGTAGAGGTTTATGGCTATAAGTAAGTTTGGGGGTCATTTATTATACATCATAACCACAACAAAAAGTGACGAATAATTAACAGTCCGTTTGGTTTGTAGCTTTTCACTCAGCTGTTGCATCTGATGGTTGTGAAGCCTTCTTCAGAACTGAACTCTGGCTTTTCTGGTTTCTAGCCGCCCCCCCTCCCCCTGCCTTCTAAACCTCTTTTCCTCCAGAGATCAAATGGTTTCTGGCCACCCTACCTATAACTCTGACCCATAACGGCTATACGCTGGTATTAGCATCCCCACTGGTGTCTTCAGGCCCACAGCATAGGAAATGGGAACAAGGTGGGCATGTTCAGAACACAAAGGTTCTTATCTATGTGAAATTCAGCTATTTAGAAAGCTATCCTTTTTACAACATAACTAAAAAGGAGTGAAATATGATTGGGAATGGTGACAATCATAAATGCTCTCACTGTTCACACCCAAGAGTAGAAATGTATTATGCAGACGAGAGTTCCTCACACAAAAACCGCATGCTCTTATGTTGCATATACTTGCAACAAATATGGATATATGGCTTTCAAGCATGTACCTGACTGGAGGAGAAAAGGAGCAGTGAGAAGGAACAGCTGCCCTGCTGATGGGAAGAGAGGAGACAGAAGTCTATTAAAAGTGGGCATAAGGGGCACCTGAGTGGTTCAGTTGGTTAAGGGTCTGACTCCTGATTTCAGCTCAGGTCATGATCTCACAATTTATAGGATCAAACCCTGTGTCAGGCTCTGCACTTACAATGCAGAGCCTGCTTAGGATTCTCTCTTCTTCTCTGCTCTTCTCTTGCTTGTTTGCGCATGCACTCTCTCTACCCCCCCCTCTCTCAAAATAAGTAAGTAAAGTTAAAAAAAATAAGGACATGTAAGAAAAAACAAAAAGCGTGGTTGCAAGTATTCCTGGATACCATGGGACATGTTAGTAGTGTAGTCGAGATCAAAGTAATTGCTGGAATTTTCTTTTAAGTTGGCATTTAGCTATCTGAATAGAATTGTTTTTTATGAAAAAATAGTTCTCACAGATACATGAAATGTGCTCAACATCACTAATCATACAGGAAATGCACATCAAAACCACAAAATATTGCCTGGCTCCTGTTAGAATGGCTACTATCAAAAAGATTAGAGATAAAAATTGTTGATGAGGACGTGGTGAAACAGGAACACTTGTGCTCTGTTGGTGGGAGTGTACATTGGTGCAGCCACTGTGGAAAAAAGTATGGAAGCTCCTCAAAAAATTAAAAATAGAACTACGCTATGACAATTCCACTTCTGGATATTTGTATGAACAAAAGGAAAGCACTAACTTGAAAAGATATGTGCACCCCCCATGTTCACTGTGGCCTGATCTACAAGAGTCAGTGCAGAGACAGTCCAAGTGTCCGTTGATGCATAAATGGATAAAGATGTGGTATATATACAATGAAACATTATCCAGCCATAAAAAGAAGGAAATCTTGCCATTTGCAACAACATGGATGGACCTTGAGAGCATTATGCTAAGGAAATAAGTTAGACAAGAAAGACAAATACCATATGATCTCACTTACATGTGAAATTAGAAAGAAATGAAAACAAATAAGCAAACACCCTAGTTCCTAAACACAGAGAACAGACGGGTGCTCGCCAGCAGTGGGGGTGGGAGAAATGGATGAAGGGAGTAAAAGGTACACACTTCTAATTATACGATAAATAAGTCATGGGGATGGAATGTAGAACATGGTGACTATAGTTGATAATACTCTATTGTACATTTGAAAGATGCTAAGAGAGTAGATCTTAAAAGTTCTCATCACAAGGATAAGGGATATATAACTATATGTGGTGATTGATGTTAACTAGACTCACTGTGGTGATCATTTCAACATATGTACAAATATTGAATCATTGTATTGTACACCTGAAACTAACATCATCTGTCAAATATTTGATTGAAAAAAGCTCTCAAGTTAGTGGTGTCTAATAGTCAATGTACAGCCAAGCTTACTAGGAATGTTACCAGTAAAATATGTCGAAAGTGAAATTCTGTTCAATTGAAGGTCTACTAAGTGACAAGAACTCCATGTTTCATATCAGGGTTTAAAAGGGTGGGGATACCTGGGTGGCTCAGTTGGTTGAATGTCCAAATTTGGCTCAGGTCATGATCTCACAGTTAATGAGTTCGAGCCCCACATCTGGTTCTGTGCTGGCAGTGTGGAGCCTGCTTCAGATCTTCCGTCTCCCTCTCTCTCTGCACCTCCCCCACTGGTTGGCACACATACACTCTCTCCCTCTCTCTCTCAAAAATAAACATTTATAAATAAATAGATAAGTAGATAGATAAAATAAAATAATAAAATAAAAGGGTGAGGCAGGGGTGGTCTGCGGTCAACATTTGTAAACACAAAAGCAGTACTCCATGGCCTCCTTAAGTACAGGAAACTGGCTTAGTGTCCACTTTTGTTTGTACGTGCCATTCCCTCCACTGTCTTATCTCCTTACATGTATCTCCCACCTGTGCTTTCTTTGTTGGCCAACGCCTTCTGGTCCTTCTAGTCTCAGCCTCGGAACCATCCTCTGGGAGTCTTTCCCTCACCACCTTCTCCTCCCCAACTTGGTTTTAGTGTCCTCCCTGGTGCTGTCACAGCATCCTCTATCCATTTCTGTCATGCATGGCCTCTGTGATGCTTTTTTGTCCCATCTATTTAGACAGAGGCCCCCTCACTCACTGGCTCCAATTCCATGAGGGCAGGCGCCCTGTCTGTCTGGTGCACCACTGGTCCCTTTGTGCCTGGCACGTGTATTTGTTAAGTGAGTAACACCAGGTAGATATCCATATCAGGGAGTCTGCATTACAACCATGATTACAAAATGGAAATCCTTGTCCTACGATATTCTGACAGGAAGAACATTGAGCTAACTTAAGTCAGATGCTAGGCAGCTGTTAATGGTGAGGTCAAGGTTTTAGGCCAAATTCTGGTATTTGTGGCCACAGACTTTATCTTGGGTTCTCTAAATGTGCCTTTCTCATGCATGTTCCCTGGTCACAGGAAGACTATTTGTCTATGTGGTGGTTCTTCCCATCTAGTGCAGCGGATAGCAGGACAGGCCAGGGAAGACAGGGATGAAGACAGTGCAGCCTCAGAGGTGCCTGGGTGGCTCAGTCCATCAAGCATCTGACTCTTGATCTCAGCTCAGGCATTGATCTCAGGGTCGTGAGTTCAAACCCTAGGTTGGGCTGGGCACTGGGTGTGAAGACCGGCAGAAAGGGGTGTGTATACAGGCAGGATTCACAGTGATTCCTCAGGGGGCAGTTAGGAAACATAATTGGGCCAAAAGCCTCCCACAAAGAAAAGCTTGTGAAGAAGCATACTCCATCAGACACCCAATCAATGGCTGTTTCTCTGGGAAAACAAAATGGCCTCCAATAATTGCTAATTGCAGGTGAGTGGTTCTCATTTTGGATAAAAGGTCAGAACATCTGAGAAGATGAGAGTAGTTGGGCCTAACAGTTTGTTAAAATGGAAACTAGAAACCTACAGGTCTAGGCTCTAGTCTGTTTTTTTCACTAATTTCTTTTTTTTTAATGTTTATTTATTTTTGAGAGAGAGAGAGAAAGAGAGAGAGAGAGAGAGAGAGAGAGAGAGAGCATGAGCAAGGGAAGGGCAGAGAGAGAGGGAGACACAGAATGTGAAGCAGGCTCCAGGCTCTGAGCTGTCAGCACAGAGCCCGACATGAGGCTTGAACCCACTAATGGTGAGATCATAACCTGAGCCGAAATCGGACACTTAACTGACTGAGCCACCCAGGTGCCCCTTTTTCACTAAGGTCTGTGTGTACTTAACACAAATCATGGAATTTGCCTGGGTCACAATATCCTCATCTGTAAGCAAGAGAGGTGAGCACGGTAGTCTCTGCTGTCCTCTAGCTTTCCCTGCAGCTCTCCCCAGTGTAACATGCTCA
Source organism: Suricata suricatta (assembly GCF_006229205.1). Taxonomy (NCBI): domain Eukaryota; kingdom Metazoa; phylum Chordata; class Mammalia; order Carnivora; family Herpestidae; genus Suricata; species Suricata suricatta. The sequence continues at coordinate 74,823,461 of NC_043708.1, forward strand.
TCATGATGGCTAAGTGAGAAAGAAAAAGAAATAGTACATGTCTGGAGAAATACTTAATGAAATGGGAAAAGGTTCATGATATACTTTTAAGTGAAAAAAGTAATTTACAAAATGGCATGTGGTATGTTCCCAAGCCCTAGAACACTCATACATATATATGTGCTTATGTGTGTGTGTCTGTGTGGGTATGTATTTAGGGAAATTTCACACATATAGAAAAATTACCAGACCAAGACAAAGCAGTTTATTAGCACCACTGGACCTGGGATTACTGCTATTTTATTCTTGGGGTGTTTTTGTATTTTACAGTTCTTCAGTAGAGTACAGGTTTTGCATTATTAACTAGAAAAATAATTTTTGTGAATGTTTTCATCTGATGATTACACTAATATATGTACCTTCTAGTAGGGATTATATTTTTGTATCTATGTCATTGGAAGTGAAATGATAGTTGCTCTCTATCCCCATCTCTCTCTCTGTCCTTTCTCTTCTTGCTCTCTTGCTCACTCTCTCCCAAAATAAATAAACATTAAAAAAAAAAACTTTTAAAAACAGGAGTGTGTGGGTGGCTCAGTTGGTTAAGTGTCTGACTCTGACTTTTGGATCAGGTCATGATCTCACGGTTGTAAGATCAAGCCCCACAATGGATTCTATGGTGACCATATGACTATATTGGACATTTGTCGCTTTAAATTGAGCTGTACTCTGTGAAAATAAAATGCAAGTCCTGTCCCATTTTATTCCAAATTACTGGAATTCAACCACCATTGAGACCTCAGACAAGCCCCATCCAGCCTGGCACTTAGGAGTTGCAATGATTGCCAAATGTAAGGACGCAGGTCTGAGCTTCCAGTTTCCCCTCTGACCTTGGAGGCATAGGTGTCGGTTTCTCAGAATCATTAGACAATAGAAGGGCACACATTGCCCAAGGCAGGAGGAACCACCCTTGTAACACCCAATCAGGAAAGGCCAGCTAACACCCTTAACATTTCTAAGGGCAGGCCTAGAGATAGAAGCTAAGCCCTAGTGAGGGTCCTGGGTCCACTCTGATTTGTTAAAGTTACTTCCAATGATGTTATGCTATAATGATTGGACCCCTGTACCTGTGTCACAATTTCCTGTAACTCCCCCTTCCCGAACCCATAAAGGCCCTACCCCACCTTTGTTCGGGGCTCTCAGCATGGATCCACCACACAGGTAAAGTCTGTGAGCCAAAGTTTAGGTCCGGTGAGCCTAAACCCATAATAAAGCCCTTTGCTTTGGCATGCATGACTCAGTCTCCCTGGCGGTTTCTGGTTTTTGGGGACAATAAAGAAATCTTGGGCATAACATATGGTGCATTGGCCAGGAAGAGTCTCCTCCCTCCTGCACTAAGCTCTGCAGTCCTCACTTGCTGCAGCTCCCACTCCTTTCCTGCCCATTGCTTCAGCCTTTGCATCTTCTACCCAGGTAAATATTGAACACTTAGTGGAACAGTTGGACCCTATCACCAACCAGTGTCAGTCAAGTTGGTGAGGAAAAATCAAAACGAAGCTAAGTTGGGCCAGGCCAATGGAAGCTAAGAGGAGGCTGCTTTGTGATGTGAATCCAGACCAGGAGGCAGACACTCCTTTGGCATGAGAAGCTTCAAAAGTGGAAGAATAGCACCCACACTGGGAGATGCCTTGTTCTTTCATTTTAAAGGACTATGATATTGAAAGAAAAAACAAGCAAACATGGCGAACTGCTTCTTGGAGGCCAATCTCCTGAGTGGAGTCCCTTCCCCTCCCTCCCCTCAGAACCTAATCCTCCTCCCTCTCTCTCCTTAGCACCAGAAGCTTCAACGGGGCCAGAGGTGTGATGCTAACAGCTGGAAGTTTTCAGAAGAGTCTGGGGGACCCCTCCTCCAAGAATATATCCAAGACAACAGGGATAGGAAGAAATTAATCATCTATTGCTGGGGCCAGAAGAATGAGGAAGGGAGAGTGGATATTTATTGCTCATCCTGCAATACCAGTTTACGTGAAGGTAATTTAACTTCATCTTTGTTATTCTGTCACCCTTGCCAGCATTAGGCTAGGAATAGCCTAGTGACCAAATTCTGCAGATGAGACTCAAAGGAGTCAGCTAAAGGCTTTTGGGGAAACACAGGAAGAAATAGTCTCACGACCTCAGGACATTGTTATGTCAGCATGTCACTCTTGGAGCTGCCTCAGCCATCTCTACCAGTCTGTGAATTAAGAGAACACTAATGATAACATTAGAGAGAGAGAAGAAAACTAGGGCTCTAGTAGCATTGTTGAACCACTGAAATCAACAAGTCTGAAGCCTCTGGACTTGCAGTTATGGAAGATGGGACCCGTCCTTATTGTTTCATTCTTAGGAGTTGGGAAAGAGAAAAAGGTCTAGAGGAGTGAGTCTCCAAGGGGTGAGGGGTATATCCACACCAGATAAAGGGTGGATGCTCATACCTGAGCTCATGGATGGGGAAGGTGGTGAGACTTGTGTAGTTTGGGTCCACCCAGCCTTTTGCCTCCCTGACTAAACATAGTTTGCAAGCAAAGCATAACTGAAGAAAAGAACTTTCCTTGGGGTTTCAGGTGTGTTTATTCAGCTAATGTAGGAGGGTTGCAAATCACACAAACTATATCCTTATACGTACAAAGAAAATGCGGTTAATTTTCTATAAGCCTCAACCCTCACTAGGTACCAGAAACACTTGCTAATTAACTTGCTAATTAAAGTTTCTGTCTCTTGGGGTTTAAACAATCTCCTTTTAGTTAAGCAATCAGATTATTCAAAGTTCAGTTTCTTAGCGTGGCTGGCATAGATCATGCATTTTGAATGATTCAGTCCCGCTGGGTAAATTCTCAGCCTTCCAGAGAAATTCTCTACAGCTCTTCTCCTTCCCAAGAGGTGTGTCAGGCAGCTTCATGGGTTCCTGCATGGATGTCCTCTGGAGGCTTGCTGGTTTCCGCTGTACAGTGGCTTGTCTGGTCTGTAGCCTTAACTGCTAATCACTGTGGCGTGGCCCATCCCATATGGCCTTCTCGGGTCATGTCCTGGTACCCAGCCCTGGGAGTCTGTGGTCCCAGATGCTTCATGAAGACCCCTCGCATAGGAGGTCTTCATCCTGCTGGTGCCCTGGCTCCCCCAGCACTTTCCCTCCCTTTAGCAGGGTGCACAGGCACCTCTGCAGGCAAGATGAGGACAGCAGGGGGCCCTGGGCACAGCCCCATGCCTGCCTGACCAGTCAGCTCACTCTGCTCCATCACTCTGCTGCCATGATGGGTGGAGAGCCAAGCAGCGAGGCTCCCCAGGCAGCTGAGAGCCTCCTTTAGGCTTCTCCCTGGGAAGCAGCCCTAACCTCCAGGATTGTGAAGTCTTCAGTACCTACAAGAACATTCCCACACTTACACTTGCTCAAGGTTTGTGCTTCAGAAGAGAAGAAAATGCCTCTGGGGGCATCTGGGTGGCTTAGTCGGTTGGGCAACCGACTTCAGCTCAGGTCATGGTCTCACAGTTCGTGAGTTTGAGCCCTGTGTTGAGCTCTGTGCCAACAGCTCAGAGCCTGGAGTCTGCTTCCGATTCTGTGTCTCTCTCTGCCCCTCACCCACTCACACACACACTCGCTCTCTCTCTCTCTCTGTCTCAAAAATAAATAAACATTAAACATTTTTTTAATAAAAATAAAAAAAAATAAAATGCCTCTGGACTTGACTCCCTTTCTTCCCTTCCCAAACCTGAAGAAGGTATTGAAAAACTCAGGCTTATCACCTCTCTCTCTTGTCTCACAGGGCTTCCCCATCTAAGACTCTAAGATCAAGACCAGCAGCCACCAATCTATTAAAGAAGGGCATGCTGAAATTTAGAAATACCTTCTCTATCTCCATAAAAAGTCTTTTAAGACTTTTGAAATTACTAAATTGCTTAAGCAAAAACCTCCAGATTTGAAACTCGAATGGCCCATTTTTTAGTGCAGGATTATTCTTTTCCTTGTGTGGTGCAATGAGCCTCAAGGTGGCTTAAAGCCAGGAGGCCATAGAGTATAGGACTTAAAAAAATGACAATATATCAATGATATTAATTTGTCTAAAGCTATGTAATTATATATCTACTATATATTATTATAAAATACATAATGTGTGAGTGTGTGTGTGTGTGTGTGTGTGTATTTAATTAGCCACACCCGATAGTAGGAAATAATTGGGGAAAGTTAGGCGCAAGGGGTCATCACACTAGCTACCCAGGAAATCAGAGCACACTGCCATTCTCTCCCCTCCTCTGAAGCCCCAAGGCCAAGATAAGAAATGCAGGCTATCTGGGCCTTTTGACCACCTATAAATCATTTCTGAATGGTTTGATGAACAGTTAAAGTTAGTCATGCAGACTTTTATTTCTCTCCACTGTTACATTAAAGAATTAAAAAGAAAATGCTACAAGATAACCTTTGAATAAATACTATTTAAATGAAGGGGGGGGTCTATAGCCATGCTCGTTGGAGAATTGCAACAGCAATAGCAAACCAAACATTGAACTTGAGATACCATTAGCCCAAGAGAGTGTATGGCCATAAAGACAGGGAAGAATCACCTACTCTTTCAGTATGGAAGGCAAAATCAGCATTTGATAATGAATGTCCATGCTGACTTCTGAGTCTATCTTTTAAACCAGGGTCTTCTTATTTCTTTTTAACTGCATCCTGTAATAAGAAATACATTTAATTTCCTGTGATGTACTTTGATCTGTTCTGTTTTGTCATCGTTCATTATATTTTTTTCTCTTTTTTAAATTTTTAAATTTTTTTTGTTTTTAAATGCTGGTAGTACCCCATTAAAATGATATCATGGTCCACTAGTGGACTGTTAAAAATGTTTCTCAAAGTGTGACTCAAAGACCTCTCACTCTTTCCTCAAACACTCTATCATAATTTCCTGGAGCTCTTATTTTAAGATGCAGATTTTTTTTTTAATTTCTTTCCTGGACCCTGAAAGTGAATATAGTTGTCTATGTCAATGGCTCCCACCATTATTCTCTATCTGCTGAGGGCCTCAGATTAGGACTGGGATGATCACAAACTATGGGCTCTGAGGAGGAACGCTGGACCAGAGAAGGCAGCCTGAGCTTAAAGTGCTGAAGACTTAACAGACACAGCCCCTCAGAGCATCCGGGAGGCTGCGGGACAAACAGGCCAGAGATCAGAGGGTAAAAAGAGAAGAAATCTACTGAGAAAGCAGAACATGGGGAAGGGCTGAGCCTCGCTGGATTTGCAAGTGCAGAACAGGGTACCGAACAAGGACCCTTAGGGCCCCTTCCTGCGGATGCTCAAAGTCAGAGAGTCTGAGACTGGGGACTGGGATTCTGATTTAAATAAGCTCCCCAGGAGGGTTTTATGCAAATAAAGCTGTAGAGACCTTGCCAGGCATAAATCATGTCAGTCACTCTCCAAGAAGGAAAAGATTGAAATTTGCAGCTGCAGGCATGGAATAAATGTTTAACATGCAGCCACCTACCAAAGTGAGCGTTAGTTCAACACTGTCATTACAACACATAGCTCGCTTCCTTCGTGGGGTCTTCCTTCTATTGCCTACCATAGTTTTCAACAAAATATTTGGTTTTCTGTAGGAACCCCAGTAGTTGGTTACAGTTGTTTAATGAAATTCAGATCCACGTCTGACAACCAGATGAGACACAGGGCATGTGAGGGCAAACCCATTAGCCAGGTTGCAGGTGGATTTCTGAACGGGATGACTTTAAGGGTAGGTTATACTCAGCTAAGATCTGAAAAAATTTCCAGATATCAAATATATTAATTTTTAATGAAGAAAATATAAGTATCAGGAAGCTGGATCCTCATGTTGGGTGAGAGCACCCTCTCCCTACAGGCGATTTTCCTGCTTACGGAATTATAATCAAAGTATTGCTTAATAATCACGCCATTACAGCACGTGGAACCAGTGGCGTGAGCTTAATGCCCACAGATGACCGATTCATCTCAGCCTCTCTCTGGGGACACAGCCACCCCCAGGTCAGCAGGACCCACTCTTGGGGGAGTGGAGCACTTTCTATGCTGCACATCTTGAAGACACACTGCTGATGTAAGAATCTCTGAATCTAACTTTTCTTTCTCATTTATATAAAATGAAGTTTCTGCCCTTCTCCTTCTAATTTGTTTTACTTTTTAAAATATTTTTTTGATGTTTATTTATTACAGAGACAGAGAGAAACAGAGCATGAATGGAGGAGACACAGAGAGAGAGAGAGAGAGAGAGAGAGAGAGAGAGGGAAACACATAAATCGAAGCAGGCTCCAGGCTCTGAGCTGTCAGCACAGAGCCCAATGTGGGGCTCAGACCCACAAACCGTGAGATCATGACCTGAGCCGAAGTCCAAAGCTTAACCAACTGAGCCACCCAGGCACCCCTAATTTTTTAAAGCTTACTGATTTATTTTGAGAGAGAGAGAGAGAGCAGGGGAGGGGCAGAGGGAGAAGGAGAGAGAAAGAATCCCAGGTAGGCTCTGCACTGTCAGCACAGAGCCTGATGTGAGACTTGAACCCACAAACCGTGAGACCATGACCTGAGCTGAAATCTGACTGAGCCACCTAGGTGCCCCTCCTTCTATTTGCTTAATTCAGAAAACTCGTACAAGCAAAAGACATACAATTAAAAATATCCTCTTAGAGACAACTACTATCCTGGTGATTCTTCCAGACTCGTCTGTCTTCATCAGCTGTTCTCTTCTTTGCCGAACACAGCGGCCCTTGTCCCCTCATCCCCAAGTAGGTCCCAGCTCTGGGCGAGGAACCAGGGACAGGACAGAGATGGAAAAAAGAGCACATAGTTCAACACCTTCTCGGGTAGAGTTTAGATGTGCTAAATAGGACAGCAGAAGTCTGAGCAGCCTGAGGTGTGCTCCACTAGAAAAATAGACTGAGGGGTGCTGACAGGAATCTGGAGGGACGGTGGGGGGTGAGGATTAAATGGGTGATGGGCATTAAAGAAGGCACTTTTCCAGATGAGCACTGGGTGTCATATGTAAGAGATGAATCACCGGGTTCTACTCCTGAAGCCAAGACCATACCATATGTTAGCCAACTAGAATTAAAATTAGAAAAATAAAACAAAACAAACAACAGCAAAACAAAACAAACAAACAAACAAAACACAGTGGCAAAAACTGTGAGTTTGAGTTTGCTTCACTTATGTTCTCTTATAATGGAAATTTCCCCATGAGCTGTCCCTGCTCAGGGAAGCAGAACCGGCCAGTCTAGAGCAAAGTGGTAATTACTGCTATTTATGGACCATTTACCTGTATGTCAATCACTGTTTGAATATTTGAGTGTCCCCTTTGTCCCAAGCACTTTGTACGCGCTGGAGACACAGACATAAGTAAACAAAATACCTGCTCTCATGAAACTTCCATTCTCACGTGGAGGCAAATATTTTTTTAACCAAGTAAAATAAGTAGTATATATAAATGGTGATCAATGCTATGGAGAGTAACAAAGCAGGAAAGAGGGCCAGGCGAGAGGAAGGTAGGATTTTAAGTGCAATGGCCAGGAAGGGCTCTGAGCAAAGGTGACAATTAAATAAGCACCACAAAAAGGTCAGGGAGTGAGCCACATGGGTATCTGGGTTGAGAGGGGCGTCCTGGGCAGAGGAAATAGCACGTGCTAAGGCCCTGAGCAGCCACAGTGGCTGGACAGGAGGAGCCTGGAGGAAAGAATGTGGAGGATAATGGGAGGAGGAAGGGCCACTTTGTATCGGGTCCTTTTTTATAGGCCAATGTAATGACTTTAGTGTTTACAGTGAAATGGGAAGCCTCTGGGTATGGAAAGTAAAAGAGTGACACATTCTGATTTCCTTTCAACAAGATGCCTTTGGCTTAGACCACTAGGGGCCCCAGGCAGATGGGAGCCTGATACCATACTCTAGATTAAAAGCAATCAAGGCTCAGACTGAAGCAGTAGTCACGAAACTGTGAAAACTGGTTGGCAAGTTTGGGATATGGTGTTTTTGTTTTTGTTTTTGCTTATTTTTGAGAGACAGAGAGAGACAGCGTGAACAGGAGAGGGTCAGAAAGAGAGGGGGATACAGAATCTGAAGCAGGCTCCAGGCTCTGATCTGTCAGCACAGAGCCCAACGCAGGGCTCGAACCCACGAACTGTGAGATCATGACCTGAGCCGAAGCCGGAAGCTTAACCGACTGAGCCACCCAGGCGCCCCATCGGATACATTTTAAAAGCAGAGCAATTGGGATTAACTGGCAGGTTGGAAGTGAGGCTCATAGCAGGAGAGGAGTCAAGGTTGATAGAGCAAGTGGAAGAATAAAATGGTCATTTCCTGTGATAAGGAAAACCGCGGGAGAAGCAGGCAATGGGAGGAAGTGTGGGGGCTCAGTTTGGATACATTAAGTCTGCAGTGCCTATTGGACATACCAGTGGAGATAACTGTCCTGCAGGCGTACCTTTGAGAACTGCCAGCATGTAAGATGCAACGGAGTCATCTGGGGAGAAGGGAGGGAAAGTAGGAAAAAGGCCTAAACTCTATCTACCCCTGGGTCGTGTCGCTTCTTAGAGATCTGGGGGAGGAAGGAAAGTTCACACCTGAAACTCAGCATGAGAGCCCAGGGAGGCAGGGCAAACCCAGGCTGGTACACCAAGGTGAAGGAGCGGGGAGGGTCGACTGTGCCAGATGACGCACAGAGGCCATGAGTGACCCCTGCGTTTGGTGCTGGAAAATTATTTTTTTATTTTAATTTAATTTTTTTTTTTGGAGTTTATTGTCAAGTTGGTTTCCATATAGCACTCAGTGCTCATCCCCACATCTGCCCTCCTCCATGACCATCACCCCCCTCCCCATCTCCCCTTCCCTCATCAGCCCTCAGTTTGTTCTCAGTATTCAAGAGTCTCTCATGACTTGCCTCCCTCCCTCTCCCCAACTGTTTTTCCCATTCCCCTCCCCCATGGTCCTCTGTTACATTTCTCCTGTTACACTTATGAGTGAAAACATATGGTATCTGTCCTTCTCTGCCTGAGTTATTTCATTTAGCATGACACCCTCGAGGTCCATTCATGTTGCCTGAACGGCGAGATTTCATTCTTTCTCATTGCCATGTAATACTCCATTGTATATATAAACCACATCTTCTTGTCTATTCATCAGGTGATGAACATTTAGGTTCTTTCCATGATTTGGCTATTGTTGACAGTGCTGCTATGAACACTGGGGTACATGTGCCCCTATGCATCTGGTGCTGGACAATTATTAACAGCAGCTTTGGTGGAGAGCTGGGGAATGAGAGTTTGATGGGAACAGTTTCAAGATAGTAAGGGAGGAGAGGAAGTAAAAATGCAATAGACTGGGGTGCCTGGGTGGCTCAGTCATTTAAGTGTCTGACTTCAGCTCAGGTCATGATCTCCTGGTTTGTGGGCTCAAGCCCTACATTTGGCTCTGCTGACAGTTCAGAGCCTCAAGCCTGCTTTGGATTCTGTGTCTCCCTCTCTCTCTCTGCTCCTCCCCAGCTCAAGCTTGCTCAAGCTCACTCATATTCTCTCTCTCTCTCTCAAAAATAAATAAATAAACTAAAAAAAATGCAATAGACCATTCTTTTTGCAAGCTTTGCTCTAAAGGGAAAGAGGTAAATAAGGTAGTAACCAGTGACAAATATGGAGCCAAATAGTCTTTTTATTTTTTCATGATAGGAGAAATTACAGTGTGTGTGCTGATGGTTATGATGCACTAGAGAAATGATGACCCAAGAAAGAATGAGGAACAATCTTGGTGGGGTGTCCTTGTGTAGAAGAGAAGGTGCACAGAGAGGCGTCCAGGTTACCAGGAGGGAGGCACAGACACTGATTTCTGAGTTGGGGCGGTGGTAGGAGCACATGGATGTTCTCTCTGATTGCTTTTGGATTCACAGTGAAAGAGGAAGCAAGTCATCAGCTGAGAGTGAGAGTGGCAGGAAGTGTGGGAGGTTTACAGAAAGGGAATCACATTGAGGAGAGAATTGATGGATGAAAGCAGTGCGCCCTTGCTCTAAGTGCTTGGATTGATTCATTAATTCATGCAATAGCCCTGTGTAATAAAACTCACCTCCTCATTTATAAATAAGGGGACAATCTGATGAAATGAAATAGATATGCCCAGTAAAGCAAGACCTAATGAGAGGTAAGTCTCACTAGCTAATAGCAAAAGCAAGGAGTATGTGGCCAACAAGCTCACCTTAGGTTCCAAAGACCTTCAAATGTTGATTTTCATGTATCCTTATGATTCGTCTTAGTCTTCGTAACTCAGTATTGGAGCCTTCATCCCATGCAATAAAAAGAGTCTCAATTAACACAGTATTATAAGTAAAGTCTGAAAATTGACCCAGCCCTCTCTCTGCTAGTCAGATGGGATGGCAGGAGGAAGACGTTCCATCTACAGCTCACGGGCCATTTCTGGGCCCTTCTGCCTCTTGGATTGAATCCAGTTAACCCTCCCCCAAGCCAGCACACTTCTTGTTCTAGCTCAAGAAATATTTTTTTAGTTGGCATCACTGCCCAAAGCATTGCATAAGAATGACAAATATGGTGGTAGAGACTGGGACCTTTCTTTAGAAAAAAAATGAAAGAAGCTATTTAAACAAGCTAAAGAGAATTGGGATATTTAGCATTTTGGTCTTTTCAGTTGATCATGTTTGCAGGAACCACCTCTCTGATTCTAATTTGAGAAGACGTTTCTGTGTGCAACTCAATTTACCAATTAATAAAAATTATTTTCTTTTCTGTCCCTAGTCATTGTTTTTCTTTGATCCCAGAGTTACAATTTTACTTTGATGTGTCAATACAAATGGTGACAACTACTCATTGTGTTGACATTTAGTCTAGTTCCAAATACTTTAATCAAAAATATGTGTAACCACACATAGCTGCCAAACATTAATTAAAACAAATTTTCTACCATATTCCCCATTTCAAGCAGTAATTATGACTTTGGTATATGTCTTTATCAGAAAAGGAAATCTCTATTTTCTGGTTTTGGAGGGATACATGAGGAAAGATAGTACTTCGTAGCTTAAAGCAGCCTAACTAAAATCTGATACTAAGGGTCCCTATTCAGATTCTAGTTTTGAGACATCAACCCAAAGCAATCTGAATTTGGTTTGAAAAAGATGTGGGGTTTTTTGGCTCATTCTGGTCTAGATATACACAATCGTAATTTTTATTGACCTGATGTGCCTTTGGAGAAGCGTGCTCTTTTGCATGAACTAAAAATCCATATCCTTTCTCTTCATTACCATCTATTTTCTGAATTTCAGGCTAAATTGTAAGCAATTTAGATCTGTTTCTCTTAAAGAACACTTTTTTTAAAAATTTATAGAAATCCTATTGACTGTGGAAAAAAAAAACAGCACTCAACATTATTTGGTTCACATACTAATGATGTGAGGACAAAAGCAAAAAAAAAAAAAAACCCCAAAGAACCCCTACTTTTATTTAATATAAGCCATTTTTATACTAATAGTATTATTTACAGCATTTATCATCAAGACCAAGATAGATTTTGTAGGGGCACCTGGATGGCTCTGTTGGTTAAGCGTCTGACTTTGGCTCAGGTCATGATCTCAGGTTCGTGGGTTCCAGCCCTGTGTCGGGCTCTGTGCTGACAGCTAGCTCAGAGCCTGGAGCCTGTCTTTGAATTCTGTGTCTCCCTTTCTCTGTGACCCTCCCCTGTTCTCTCTGTCTCTAAAAAGTATATTAAAATTTTTTAAAAAGAGAGATTTTGTACTCACCGTTAAAAAATACAACTATTTTGCCTTTGGGATTTATTTGAAAGGAGCTATGGCCACTCGTTTTCCACTTATTCCTACAACAAGTACTTATTGAATGCTTATTATATGTCAGTCACCATACCAGTAATTGAGAATACAAAATTAGGGAGGATGCATGCTTAGAGGGTATAGGGCACACTCAGACAGAAATATACCTTATTAAGAAAAAATGCTGTAAGGAAAAGTGCTTACCTGGTGGACTCATTCTGAGGACCAGGATATTGATTACCTTTGCAATTTTGTATTGATTGAGATAGCTATCTCTGATAATATTTGAGACATTATTTCTACTTTTCGTAAAATTATTTAAAGGATCAAGTCTGCCTGAACTCGCGTCGATAAACAAGAACAAGAGTTTACCATTCAGTTGAGTATGGCTTCCTAATAGATCAGGAAAGAGACAGATAAAATAAAAATGCTGTAGCATGCTATTTGGGGATTAATTTTCTTTTTTTTTAATTTAATTTTTTTTCATTTTATTTTGGAGATTAATTTTCAACATATCCTTACTACAAATGAGTAAGTTATTTCTCTTCCACTCTGGAGTCTTTTCTCCACTCAGATTCTAGTGAGAACTATTCTTGCTCCATGCTGATGTGGTCTTAAAAGTCTACTTCCTTGAATCAGGGTACGTGTTGCCAATTTCAGAGGTTCTGTTTTTTGATTTGTAAATGTAAAGGTCAGATTTTATGTAACAGGCTCCCCATCAATTTTTTTTCTTAGGAGATTTGCTTTGTTAAGTAAGTTTAGCAAAATGCTTGCCAATATATACTCATTAACTAGGAATAGTGGCTCGATTTGCATATTGCTGATGCTTTCTTTCCATCTCTATTCTGAATGTTCCTAAAGCCTCTGTAGGAAAAATAACATATGGGTCGCATTTGAATTGGAAAAGAATTCTCCCATTGCACAGAAATTACAGGTGCGACAATCCTTCTTTCATCTCTTAACCTTTAGACACCCTTCTGTTCAGACACTGTCAAAACTCTAGGGGCTCATGAACTAGCAGGAGCTATATGTTTATACGGAGGCATATTACATTCAAGATGGGGTGATTGCTCTAGCGGTGGAGGTCCATGGGAGCGTCATAGAGAAGCTAAACCTTGACATAAAACTAGATATTTGCTGGGCAAAGAAGTATAGAAGGACTTTGAGATCTAGAAGGGGTGAACTTCCATTATGTTTAACTCAGTGACTATTTTTTTAAATGTTTATTTATTTTTGAGGAAGACAGAGAGAGAGAGAGAGAGAGAGAGAGAGAGCGTGAGCAGGGGAGGGGCAGAGAGACAGAGACAGAATCCGAAGCAGGCTCCAGGCTCTGAGCTGTCAGTGCAGAGCCTGACACGGGGCTCAAATCCACAAACCGTGAGATCATGACCTGAGCCAAAGTCAAACGCTTAAGCGACTGAGCACCCAGGTGCCCCTCAGCAATTATTTTAAGGAAATCATAACCTAGTTTATCCCCCTCCTGTTACTAAAGATGAAGGTCAACCCTGGAAAATAATGTAAGACTGCTCTTCAACTCCCACTTTTATGCCTCTATTTCATCCTATAAAGACGGCTTTCCTGAAAACTATTAAACTCCTTTTCATACCAAAATGTATCTGTCCCACATCCTCCTTCACCCAGGACATTTGCCACAACTTTCTAAGGTACCAATTCTTTATTTCAAAAGGTCTAAGATAAAACTGTAATAACTGAACATGGTACTCTCTCCAGAAATAATATTTTAACAGGTTACAAAAAGGTTTACTGAAAATTAATGAATCTTTATTTGTAAAATTGTACTCATTTTGGTAGAACGGTGGGGATTTATTTTAGTATATCACGTCTATTATATCATAATGGACAAAATTGTGTTAGATATTATTTGTCTTTTGAGTAATCAGACATTAATGTTGTCTTTCAGCCAATTTTTTGTTCCATTTGCCCTTTATAATCAAGACTTTGTATCTTTCCCAATCCATGATGAACTGATTTCACTAGACACTGGAATATGTTTTTGAGTCTTAATTTGTTTTAAACCTAGGAAGAGCAAAGGCAATTTTAGAAAAAGTACAGAGAAGCACTTTTACTCATTCAACTGAACAAAATTGCATTAAAAGTGTGTTTTTCTGTTGTAATGAGGCTTTAAAAAATGATAATTTACCTAACTTTTTCCATTTCTATAAAAATCTTTTCATCACTGTTCTGGTTTCTCCCCCCCTAGTAAATGAAAATGTAATAGAAATACATTAATTAAATTTTCTAATAAGATTCTGTAGCTGTTGGCCCTAAACTCTAGGGAAACCATAAGTCCCTAATTACAGCTTATCAATTGCAATTAAGTCTTCCAATTACACCCTAGATGTACTTGAGAAAAGGAAAAAGAGTTGCTAACAAATCTTAGAAAAGATTGAAGGCTCTTTCTATGGCTGTCAAGGGACTGCTACCAACCTAGAGAAAAATCCTAATCCATGTTTGGGAAGTCTTTATCATATAGTAGCTCTTATTTTCCTGAAAGAGACTTGGGTTTGGGTTTTTGGTGCAGTGATTCTGGTGGAGTTGGGTTGGTCTCAAGCATAGTGGCTGTGACTGCCCTTGTTGACTTTGGGTCTATACTGTAGAGGCTCCTGCTGTGTATTTCACTTCTTAAAAGCCCTACTAGTTTCAAATACCTGGACTTGAGTACTCAGTGCAAGGCAGAGAGTGGCCTGAAGATTGTTACTATAAAGCAGAGAAGCAGCGCAAAGGTGGGATATGTATGGTCTTTCCTGTGAAGGACTAGGATGGAGTGCAGGAGGTTGAAGGACTGATCCAGTAAAACTCTTTGGAGTCATGCTTGGAGCTTACTAGGACAGTTTTTAAGCTGGGACCTTTCCGGTGTGACAGTTCATTCTTGCTTATGAGTTCCATCTAGTACATGTAAAGAGACCTCCGTTTAACTTCTTCTGACTGGGTCTCTTCCACTGCGGTATCTATGAACTAGAACATTGTTTTTGTTTTGTATCTAAAAGGATTCTGAGGGGCACCTGGGTGGCTCAGTAGGTTAAGCATCTGACTCTTGACTTCAGCTCAGGTCATGATCTCACGGTTTGTCTCTTCAAGCTCTGCCCTGACAGTGTGGAGCCTGCTTGGGATTCTCTCTGTTTCCCTTTCTCTCTGTCTTTCTCCTGCTCTCTTTCAACATATATAAATAAACTTTAAAAAATAAAGAGAAAGTAGAAGGATTCTGAGCACCTCACCCCAGGTTTCTTGCTTCTTCTTCATATGACAACTGACCAACAGCATTCTGATTTTCAACAGCTATGTAACAACAAACCACATCACAAACTTAGATGCCTAAAACATCTACAATAAATATACATTTTTTCACACAAATCTACAACTTGGGCAGGGCCTAGTGGGAGCACCAGCTCTGTTCTCCGAAGTGTTAACTGGGGCTGTACAGCTGGGGGCCAGAGGACTTACCTTCAAGATTTCTTTCTTACAAAGATGGAAAGTAGGTAATGAGTACTGCCAAGTTGCTCAGCCAGGCCCAGACGCCCAATGTTTTGATTCCTTTCCATAGGCTGCTTGGGCTGCCTCAAAACACAGTGGCTGAATTCCAAGGGAACCAGGTGGAAGCTGCATGGCCTTTTCTAGCCTAGGAAGCCACTCAGGTGTCACTTCCCTGGCATTATTTATGGAAACAGTCACAAGTTCAGCCAGATTCAAAGAAGAAGAGACTGGGACTCCTCACGTGATAAAGAAATGGCCGGGTCCTAGAAAGAATGACTATTATGGTCATCTTTGGAAAATGTAATTTACCACTGAGAGGACCCTGTTCATAAGGTACTTGACACCTTATGTTCTCTCTTTCCAAGTTCTCCCAGCCTTCAGGCTCCTGATTCTTTAATGGAACCTTCTGAATATATATACTTCAGCCCCCACCAAAGCATTCTTTAAAAAGCAACTGCCTAATGAAAATGTAATGTCTGAATTATTCTTTAAAAAAGTTAATTTTAAATTAGCCTGTAGATTAGTTTACTTATTTTTAGAATTAAGCATTGTAGGAATAATTTCACTGGTCCCTTGCATACTAAGATTGTCTCTTTCTCTCTGTGTCTTTCTTACTCTTAAGAAGATTATACATAGGGTATATATTATGTACTATGAAACATTCCGTGCAACACATGACTTATAATTTTCAGAATGCTGATGTCATTAAAGACAAAAGAAGACAGAATTGTTTTATGTAAAAGAGAACTAAAGAGACGTGACAACTAAATGCAGTGTGTGATCCTGGAATGGATCCTAGAGTTAGGAAAAATTCTATAAAGAACACTGTTGGCACACTGGGAAGATTCAAATACTATATAAACAATAGGCATTATGCAAATGTGCATTGAATTTAAATCAGTTTAATTTGAATATATTTGAATTCCAATACTTAGAGTGGCTTGATTGACATTATGGCAATCATAAAAATCAACATTTGTTTTTATAAATACATCCCCACCATTCAGCAGTGAGGCATGGTCACGTTAGGCAAATGAATAGAAAATGTTTAATGAAACATCCTTGCTAAAATAGTGAGGACCTTTTAGTGATCCCAGCAGCAATTAAGTACAGGGTTTCCCTGCCTTCACTGACTTCCTTCCCAACCAGGGGAGCCTCCCATCCCTGCACGCAGTATAGACATGAGCATCCTTGCTGGTGCCCTTTGGATTCAGGCCTTTGCCCAAGTCTTGTCAGTTCCATTACGATCCATTCCTTCACCTGCCCAGTTCTAAGGTTGGACAGGCCCCCCTGCCTAACTTATGTCCCCCTTCACTCTAGAGAGTCCAAGCTACAGGGTAACCCTGAGTCCAAAATCCTCAGCATCCTTCTTCCTCTCAGTACCAGCATTATGTTCGGAGAAGATTTCAAATAGTCTCCCCTCTCCCAATCTACCCAAAGCAATTCAAATCTTATCGTGTCATAAATACTAAAAATAGTACTTGTTAATTTTTATTTTATTTTTTACATGTATTTATTTATTTTGAGAGAGAATCCCAAGCCGGGTCCTCACTGTCAGGGGAAAGCCTGATGTAGTCTCAATCCCACGAACCGTGAGATCATGATCTGAGCAGGGATCAAGAGTCAGAAGCTTAACCTACTGAGTCACCCAGGTGCCCCAAATACTAAAAATCTTAAATATGAAGAGCATCCTACTTACTTCATGAAAAGAAACTCCTGCTGCTGTCTTTCTGTCATCCACAATATTTGCACTCACCTCTGGCTCCCACCAGGACAGACCAGAACCAGACTCACCATTCCGACTGCCTCCTGGCCTCCTCAACTCCCCCCACCCCCACTCCAGCCACAGCCACTTTCTGCTCCTCCCCTCTCCCAGCTGTTTGTTATAAAGCTCAGTTTGCTTTATTTCCTACACATTTGCAAGGACAGGGGTTATTATGGGAAAAGAAATGGAGGGTGAGGAAAAGTGAGGAGAATTAGCAAACATAAGAGTCACTGTCTTGAACGGCAGGAGAGAAAGAGGCTGGGCATGTTTTTATGTTAATTTTTTTCACTCCCATCAAAACAGGAAGTCATAAAACACCACATAAAAGGCAGGAATAAACATTTTCACTATAATCAACATGCAAAAAAAGATAGTTCTTTTTCTTCATCAAGTCAAATATCTTTCTGAGCTCACCTTTTCAAGAGCAATGAGATGCCCAGTATCAATTCTCTTCTGTGGCTTCCTCCCATTGCCATCCACCTTTTGTGTTATACTGGATCTTGAACTTCCATCATCGAAAAAAAAAAAAGCCAGAGAGAAGTTAGCTGTTGTTCTTTACCCTACCAACCTGAACCTAGCCCCTCCCTACCAGATCCTTGCAGGCCGGCCCCAGGGGCCACATTGCTGCTTCAGACACCATGTAACTTAGTGCCCAGCCTCCAAGGGCATTCCCTTGGCCTTTGCCATGCCCAGTCTTATTTCTGGAGCAGAAGAAGCAAAAGGACTACATTTTCGTGACACTCACAGAATCCACAAGTCAGGTGTCGCCCAAGCCTTCAGCGCTAGATTAATGTAAATGAGCAACATGAGTATAGACCAACAGGGAGTGATGTGGACAGTCCTGAACTGGAGAGTGAATATTCTGTCTAAATATGGATCCAGTGCTACCATATTTGAGCGTTCAAGAGGAACTGAAATTCAAGATTTTCACACAAAATCTCCTATTTTGAAGTTGTTCGTGGGGTGCCTGGGTGGCTCAGTTGGTTAAGCCTCTGACTTTGGCTCAGGTCGGATCTCACGTTCGTGGGTTCGAGCCCCGCATCAGGCTCTGTGCTGACAGCTAGCTCAGAGCCTGGAGCCTGCTTCCAGTTCTGTGTCTCCTTCTCTCTCTGCCCCTGCCCCTCTCATGCTCTGTCTCTCTCTGTATCAAAAATAAATAAAACATTAAAAAAAATTTTTTTAAGTTGTTCGCAACCAACAACAAAAAATTATAGGGGTACTGGGGGGCTCAGTTGGTTAAGTGTCCACTCTTTGTTTCTGCTAGGATCATGATCTCACCAGTTTGTGAGTTCGAGCTCAGAGAAGCTTGGAATCTCAGTCTTTCCCTGTCACTCTGCCTCTCAGCCACTTGCATGCTCTCTCTCTTTCTCTCTCTCCTAAAATAAATAAACAAAAACTTAAAAATATATATATAAACATGTGAGTCAAGCCTGATATATCTCTGGTCGATATGCAAATTCTGGCGGTTTGCGAATTCTAAGCTTCAGAACCAAGTCTCTTTCATCCCCCCCATTGGAAACGGGCCCCTTTTTATTTCCCCTTAAAGTCACGCCTGCAGTCACTTCCCCATTTTGGCAAATCCAGAGTGTTGATTTCAACAGGCCAGCACTAGGTTTGGACTAAGGGGAAGTCTGTCAGGGGATTGCCTTTTGCAGAAGGGCTAACCCTCCTTCTTTCAGCTGTTAACTGTGAACATCCCCTGGGGGTATAGGGACCTTAGACATCAGGACCTGAAACCCAGCTGCCTTTCCTCTGTATGCCTTACTGTGAAGTGTAGTTGAAACATTGGATAAAACACATGTGGAGGGTTTAACTCGTCACACTCATGTACCCAGGCTAGAAAGCAGAATATACTGTGAAAGCCTTCTGTACCCTATCCTGATTTCATCCTCTCTCTCCTCCAGAATAGTAACTACTATTGAAAATTGTTTGAAAATTATTGCCTTGTTTTTCTTAATAGATTTATTACCTATATATGTACTCTAAGATACACTGTTTGTCTAATCTATCTTGAACTTTGTACATCTCAATTTAGAATGCAAACATTCTGCCTCTTTTGGTCAATATTATGTTTAGGGGCACCTGGGTGACACAGTCGGTTAAGTGTTGGACCCTTGGTTTCAGCCCAGGTCACAGTCTCATGATTGGTGAGTTCAAGCCCTGGACCACAGTGTTGGGCTCTGCACTGAAATCGAGGATCCTGCTTGGCATCCTCTCTCTCCCTCTATCTCTGCCCATATTCTGCTCACTCACTCTCTTTCTCTCTCTCAAAATAAACAAACAAAAAAGACTATACTATTATGTTTAGGGGATTCAACAATGTTATTGAGTATCATGTAAATTATTTCTTCGGCGATATATCACCATTTATTTCTCCATTCTACTGTTGTTGGACATCTGGGGTACTTTCAGCATTTTGCTATTAACACTGCTGTGTAAAAATTAGTGTACATTCTCTCCTGGGGTATATGTGCAAGAGCTTTTCTTTTTAGAGTATGTTGTGTAGTGAGATTACTGGTGAGTAGGATGGGTGCATGTTCTATTTTGCCATTTACAGTTTTCCAAAAATGGTTTTGCCAAAGTAGATGTTTTCTCTAAATTGTTTTCCAAGGTTATCATGCCAATTTGCATCCCACGGAAAGTGTATATAATTATTACTTACATATGAATTCTTTTTGTTAAAAAGGTCTTGTTGCTGAGCATAAATTATTAGACCATACTGAAAACTAACTGAATTGTTCATTTTTTTTTTCAGTAAATCCACTGAATATGAAAAGCAGTACACCGGCAGAATTTTCGACACCCTCTATCATTGGTTGCATTACAGAGTATAAAGCAGATTTTAGAGTTTTCAAGAATCCTATGTTGTCATTATTTTTATCTTAAATGACCCGGTGTCTTACAGATAATCTAGGGATTCATCCTAGGTAGATCCCTCCCAGAGAGTAAGAATATCATGAGAAAAGTTTTTTATCATGGTGGGTTGGAAGGAATAGTTTTCTTTTTTGATGATGATGCCATTCATTATATTTCCACTGGAGTATTATAACCTTTGATGACCAATTGTACAATTCTACTGTTCCCTTCTAAACAATCTCTCTTATGATACAGGAAATTTTTATTTTATCTATTAGTTTTGATTGACAACTTAGTCTTAATGTTATACAAAATGCAAAATTAGTGTCTTTCTTCTAAATCTCAAAAGACTAGGGGAACCTGGGTGATTCAGTCGGTTGAGCTCGACTTCACCTCAGGTCATGTTCTTATGGCTCCTGAGTTCGGACCCCTTGTTGGGCTCACTGCTGTCAGCAGTGTCCACTTCAGATCCTCTGTCCCCCTTTCTGTCCCCTCCCCTGCTCATGTGCACGTGTTGTGAGTGCTTTCTCTCTCTCTCTCCCAAAAATAAATTTAAAAAATTTTAATATCAAAATAATAATTTTTTTACATATCTGTATGGAAAGCAAAGAATGTAATGTCTTTAAAACACATTAAATCTAAATGTTTGATCTTCTTCCAGATATACAATCCATAGATTGAAACTAATTCTTCTTACTCAGAAAACAGAGTTAATTCCTGACACTGCAACAATTCATCTTGCCATGATGTGATATTTGTAGAGAACTAAAATAGCATAATAACACAAACCCTTCTGACCTGTGGGATTTCTAAGGAAAAGGTTAAGACTGAATTCTGTAGCCATGCAAATTAGCATAGGTCTCCGATGTAGTCTGGAACAAAACAGGAGCTGTTCTCAAGAACACTAAGCTGTTGAGAACAAAAAGTCAGAACTCAAAACAGTAAATGGAAGCCATCAAGTCCTTGTTTTCCTAACCTGCTGGAGCTTAGAACTCCCCAGTGAGCCATTACAAGTGTAACTCCTAGGTGTAAGGGAGGGCCATAGGAAATCCAAGCAGTTGATTGTTTTTAGACTTATTTTAAAAAAAAAGAGGTGTTAAAAAGCCTTTGTCATCTTGACACGTGATATTATTCTTTCTACTTGGCTAAGATAATGTGAATGGAACTACATCAAGGAAGAAAGTACTTAGGTATATATTCACAGTGAGTGTTTTATATCCATGGATTATACCCTGTATGGAGATTAACCAAGGAAAAAGAACACTTTTAAGTGCCTACTCTTAAAAGTTTATATCTAGGGGTGGGGGGAATGAGTTTATATCTATGGAGACCCACATTTTCAAAGTATCTTTTATGCCACAGAATGATCCACATGCACTTTCCTAATTAGAAAACTGAAGTCCAAAAAGTTGAGTAACTTTTCCAAGACCTCACCTCTGGGAAGTGGTGGAATGGATATTCAAAGTCAGTTGGGTCTGATTCCATAGGCTCTGTTCTTATCCATGCCACCCAAACACTCTAGCCCCTTCATTATTGGCACCACGCTCTAACCAACTGAGCTAAGCGGCCACCTGCTTACTCTAGCCCCTTCAGATCTTTATCTGTTTGCTATTATTTGTATCCTTAACTATGTCTGTGTTTATGTTTACTTACATCTGTATCATCTGAAACTATAGATTTAATACAACATAGTGGAAAATAAGTTGAACATCAGCATTACTTGAAAAATGAATAGGAGAATAGGACTAAGGGAAAGATATACAGGCCACGATGACTTGTATAGTCACAAAAATTGGGGACTTCAAATGTGGTGTTTTTGCTTCTTAGTGTCAAAGCAAAAAGGAAAACAGCACAGGTGGTCTACTTAGAGCAATAAGCTAAGAAAGATTCATGTTGGAAGAGATCAAGAGACAGGGATTCGTGTGGCGTCTTTAAAGAAAAGGGAGAGGCAGTTTAGTGTAGAGAATATGTTCTTCATCAGTGATTCGCCAGCCGAGGCCACCGCTGCTCCCTGGTGATTGTAGATGAGCATCATGGGGGGCATGGCCCTCTGTGGAGAACTCTGCTATGGTGTGCTGTGCTGTAAATAACAGTGTGCTAATCAGGGTGTATAGGTGACAGTCTCTCACGTGTAAGAAAAGAAAGGATAACCCTTGTTTTGTATAAAGGGAGTGCAATGAGTCCTTCATTTGCTCATTTATTCTAAAATCATTTGGCATAATGCCACATGCAAAGGTAATATGAGACAGAAAAATGGAGCATGCGCAATGTTGGAGAACAGATGAGAATTCAGTGCTCCTCAGTGCCACATTCTGGGTTAAGAGCTTCACATATATTATTTCATTTAATCTCCATGAAAACTTTGTGAAATAGGGGTAATGCCCATCTCACAGGTCAGAAGATGTGAGCTCAGGGAGATCAAGTAACTTGCCCAAGGTAACACAACTGTGAAGTACCAGGAGAGAATGAAACTCAGGTGCTTTCTTTCCCTAACCCAGCCTACCTTCCACTGTCCATTTTCAAAGCTACCCCCTTCCTGAACAACTCCAGGGGGCACCATTCCCATTGAGTTATGTGTAAATGGTCCTCCTAAAGCTCAAGTGGGAAGGGTAATCAGAATGTCTCCCATTAAAATACACTCTCTCAAGGGATTTAGAGCCTAATTGTGGGATAAAGACCGGTATATGCACATTCCTAGAAACAATATAAGATACGAAAGGAGGAGAAAGGAGGTTGGAGGAATTAATTGTGCTGGGACTGGGGCTTGGTATCTGGGAAGGTGTAGAAGCAACATTTGAAGTGAGCTGAGAAGGATGGATAAGATTATGACAGATGTTATTGTGTAGGAGATATTTTCCTGGAAACACAGTGGTATGTTCTGTTCTGTAAGGCCTTTCCAGGGACTGGAGATGAACACAATACAGTTACATCATGGAGGAGTGAACTGAGTGTAAGGGACAGAAATGGACAGATCTGAAATCCAAGCACACATCTTCACTGACCTTCAGCTCTGTATACTGCCTCATTTTCTCAATCAGAGAATCCAGAATTGCTTAGCAGAGTGTCACTAGTGCGTGAAATCCCATTCAGGAGTCCAGTAACTTATAGAAAATGAGGAGGGAATTCTGAAGGAGTAGGCAGTGGAATCAAGTCTCTGGACCTAATACTCTTCTTTCCTCCTTTCTGCTCTACCTCCATAAACCTCATCTTTGAAACATCAGACCTTTCATTCCCAATGTCTTGGCAGTGCCAATTCAGGGACATAAAGGGGTTTGTTTTGTAGCTCCACGAATCCTACGTGGTGAGAATGAGGGCTTTCTTGGCCCATAGATAAGACATCTCTGATTCCTCCTGGCCTGCTCTCACACATTCCTACCCCATAGCTCTTAGATGCCTTAAAGAGAAAAGCATAATTTGGACTTGGGCACAGCAGTCTGCACATGTAACACAAAGAGTTGATGAAGGAAAAGAAATGAGAGTGATCTCAACTCCCACTAGACCCAGGGGTTTGGGGAAAGGAAGAAATGTGTTCCATAGAGGTGATTGCCGTTTCACAGGGATTTACTCTTTGTCCAGAAATGTGTTCCCTAGATCTTACCTCTGTGTAAGAAGAGACTGAAACTGTCCTGAAGTTCTGAACCCTGCTCCTGTGCTGCCTACAGGGGTGATGTTGAGCTGTGGCCACCCTCCACTCCTCCCTACTATGACATGCTGCCCCACCCTCCTGGAGAGGATGGGTGATACGCAGAGAACCCAATCAAGCAAGGACATATCTTTTCTGAAAGTTCTGACAATCAGTTGGAAATCTCAGTGGGAACTGAAGAAATCTCAGTTGGGAAGAGAAGGGTGAGTTCAGAGGACATCATCAAAGGCTAGCATGCCTCGTGTGTAAAGAGAGTAGGAAAGAAAGGAAAATACAGGAGGGCAATGAAAGGGAAAGGAGGTGGGAGACGGAACTAAAAAGAGAATTAAAGCCAAAAAGTTTCAGAGAGAAGAGAAAAGAAGAGAAGGTGGAGCATGAAAGGAGAGGGGAATTTGGAACTCTACTTTTCTTAGGTTGGTTTCAGTCCTGACCTTTCATTTTCGGGCAATAGTTAGGAGACACCATCCCTGAGAGCCAAACATTTGTTTCTTCCTGCCAGTTAGTGGTATCCTGTTGTCCATGCTGCTGTTTTTGCTGCTATTTCAGGATCATCTCAGCCTGTAACATCGAGAGCTTGTTAGAACTAGGAGGGCAATAGACCTAGAAATCGGGCAGCCAGCTTTTTGACACCCTCTGGCTCTTCTCTATTATTTTATTCCTCCAAGTCTCCCTGGAGATCTGGGTTAGAAATAACCTCTCAGTGCATTTGCTATTAGACCTATGCTTGAGTACCTTTAATTTTACCTGTGACTGGACAAATGTAGGCCAAGAAAGGGAAAGGTAGCCAAAATGTGAAAAATTGTGAAAACAAAAAGATTTCTGTGTTCTCGTGGGATTCATGTATGCCATTTTAAGTTAAAACACAATCTGGATTACTGGAATTTAGTATAACATTGCAATAAATCCTCGAAAGCAGGGGGGTCTAGAAGGCATGGGTCTCTTCTTGGCTCTCTATTGCCTTGTCAAACTTTTGCCTGCTCCCTTCTGGGCCGGTGTGGGGCAATGTTACAGTGCTAGACATTAGTGGCTATGTTTCCATAATAAATGTTTGTGTTAACATTTTAGGAAACCCACAATGAAAGAAGTTGGACAGGACCCACTGGATGATGTGTAAGTAATGAGAATGATTAAAAAAAATTCAGTAGGGGAGCTGCAGTGGGAAGGGTCTGCAGCAATTCAGTAAGGAAGAGAACCTCCATTGTGCAGGCCATTATCTCCTCAAACCTGGAGGGGAGGGAGGAAGATGCTGGGGTGGGGGGCTTCCTGGGGAGAAAAGGCTTTGGTTTCAAATCTTTGGACTTCCTCATACCATGACTGGGTTTAAAAATTTTTTAACATTTATTTATTTTTGAGAGACAGAGAGAGGCAGAGCATGAGTGAAAGAGAGGGTGGAGAGAGAGAGAGAGAGAGTTACAGAATCTGAAGCAGGCTCCAGGCTCTGAGCTGTTTGTTAGTGCAGAACCCACCATGGGGCTCGAACTCATGAACTATGAGACCATGACCTAAGCTGAAGACTGACACTTAACTGACTGAGCCACCCAGGTGCCCCTAATGGAGTTTTTAGAAATAGCTAATGCTTCAAAAAGCAAATTAGTCTTATTTGGAGAAAGGATTCACTCCCATCCCTGACCTCCACCGAGCCCATGTGCCTACTCGACTGGTGTAGAAAATAAACTCCTGGTAACAAAAGGAAACTAAAGAAATTTCTGTCCCTCACAGATCTTTAATAGGTATAGCTTGGATTCCACATACTCCATATAATTTTTTTTTTTAAAGTAAGTTGGTGGGCACCTGGGTGGCTCAGTCGGTTAAGCGTCCGACTTCGGCTCAGGTCATGATCTTACGGTCGTGAGTTCGAGCCCCGCGTCGGGCTCTGTGCTGACAGCTAGCTCAGAGCCTGGAGCCTGCTTCAGATTCTGTCTCCCTCTCTCTCTGACCTTCCCCTGCTC
This sequence comes from Suricata suricatta, assembly GCF_006229205.1. Classification (NCBI taxonomy): domain Eukaryota; kingdom Metazoa; phylum Chordata; class Mammalia; order Carnivora; family Herpestidae; genus Suricata; species Suricata suricatta. Next base: position 74,848,949 of record NC_043708.1, read on the forward strand.
ACACTGTCTCTGTCTCTCAAAAATAAATTTTAAAAAAACCATTAAAAAAATAAATAAAAAAGTAAGTTGGAACATAGTTACTTGTATAAAAAATTCTGCCTTATGAAAGGTTTGTGTTTAAATGGGTTCCATTTATAAAATTTACATTTAAACTGTAATTTGATTTCAGGAACTTATTTTATGCAAGACACTATAGAAATAAATTTATCATGGAAGCCTACCACACAGGGCTGCTTAGACACAGTGTCACAGAAGGTGGGAGGAGGAGTGAGATGACCAGAGAAATCTCAGGTCCCTTCTGTCTTCCTGTCCCGTGTTCAGTAATGAAGACAATTTTCCTACAGGCAGAAGATGACAGAAATACTGAAATTAAAAGTCACAAAACAAAATCTTGACTACCTGAACTTCGACCTTGAAAAGGACTTGCAGAGACTGGATGAGGCAAATCAGGTTCTTCTCAGAAAAATTCAGGAGAAAGAAGAAGCTATTCAAAGGTCAGGCCCTGCGGTTGGTGAGGCAAGGTCTTCTCAACTGTATGGCCCTTGGAATAAAGAAGGTGGGAGGAAGGTTTCCTTTTCTCTCGATCAGTCGTGGTGTGTTAATTCTGAAGCATAAACTGTGACGCCCCCAGAAGGCTTTATGTATAGATATTTGCATTACATTTCCCCAGGAGGCTGATGTTGACTTGCCACCACGTTTGGCAGTCTCTCTGGCTCCCGGAGACCTTGGCAGCGGCCTCCTAGGCTGGGGTGCGAGTGGCAGCTTCCTTAGGACTGATCCACACCTGGGTGACTATACTTTTCAGCCTGGAAAGAGAGAGTGCCCTGTCACCAGGACGAGCCAACGAGAGGGAGGAGTTGAACCACACTGGATGTGAGAAGGAAGCCCTGAGGAACCTGGCATCAGAGGCAGCAAAGCTGGTAAGGAGGCGTCTAGAAAAGGACCACATGATGCATTTCAGCCACCGCTCTCTCCCTCCCTCCCTCTCTCTCTCTCTCTTTCCTAGGGGATCATCATCTATGGTTGTTTCTGTGTCTGGAGAAATCACAGCTAAGAAAGCGCTCTTGCTCTGAGAATGAAGTGCTTGGCACGGGGGCCCCAGGCCTGGGCTTTGTTCCCAGATCCTCTGTGTGGGGCCAGAGTGCAATTTTCCCCTCCATGCACTTCTCCCCAAGCAATATTTTAGAGACCCAGGGAGGGGGAAAGTACAAGAGTAGAGAGGGTTTATTCCCTTTACCTCTTCCTCTTCATAGGAAAAAAGCAACAAGATTCTAAGCAGGAATGTGGTGGAGCTTCAGAAGAAGGTAAGGTGGACCGTCCTCAAACTTGGCTCATTTCTTAGGAATCCTGACAGGATCATCTGACCTCCCCAGTCAGAAAGACCCAAGAAGGAGCACCCAGCTGAATGTGTGTGTTCCCTCCCCTCTGCCACACAGTGACTCTCTTAGTGAATCTTTCTGATTCACAGCCCCCTTTGTTCCCTGGCATTACAGATCTGGGGAGAAAGCTAAGGGACTGTGGAAGGAGAAAAGGTTTTCCCCTCCTCCTCCATCCCCAAAGGGTTCTGCCCCCCTTCCCCCTTCCTTCTCTTCCTTCTTACCTCCTTGTGCAGCTGTGTTCATGGCCTATGGGAACAGAAAGGTCCATCCAGCCAGGAGTCAGGCAGCTCCCATAGCAGCTCTTCTAGCAAGCTTCTATCTGGGATCTAAGTTAATTAACCACCATTCCATAGCCCTGAGACCCCAAATTCTGCCACTGACCCAGGTTTTTAGGTCTGTGTCTCTCACGCAGACCTAAAATTTGGGGGATGGTATTTCAGATTTCAAGGAGATTTAAGAACATTGGCCTTGATAAAGAAGCCCTAAAGCAGATGTTGGCAGAACTGAAGGTGAGTAGAGAAGCAAACCTTGGGATTTTCGGGGAGATGTGTGTCAATTCTAGGTTTTGGAAGGAACTGCTTTCAAGGACCCTCCCGGGCTAGGTATGTCTGTGTGCTTATCGGAGGTGAGCGAATGTCTTCTGTTCCCTGTACTTTCCCTCATGGCCTATGGGGCATTCATAACATTACTAGTCAAGTAACTGCGATGTCATCCCAGTAGAGGGCGCTGCTCCAGAGATCTCGTCACCCATCAGTCAATAGCGCACATGTTCTGAATGCACATCACGGCCCGCAAGCAGTTTAGGATCTAAATGACACACAGATACAGATGTTTAGGTAGGATGAGAATGCTGACTTCCATAATTATATAGAGATTGTCAATAATCTTATCTCATTTTCCAAACCATGTCTTATAGGCCAAAAAAGTTTTATTTTTAAAATTCAGTGTATCTTTTTCTTCTACTAGAGGATAAACCCAGTGAAGGCAAGAGTTTTTATGTCATTCATTCTATTTCTCCAGTTCCTTGAACAGCACCTAGCACATATTAGATGCGCATTATTTGTTGAATGAATGTATGAAGTGGATGCCTAATAGAGGACAGAAACCCTGTTGGGAAGCTTTCTGCAAATTTATGCAGCATAATGGCAATTTAACTGAGACCATGCCAGAGACCGTGCTAGAGCCCTGCTGCCTGGTTTTATTCCTTTGCTCTGTGATTCAGACAGCACGTGAGTACTCCCTATGGAGAAAGAGGAGGAGAAAGAGGCCTGGGAGCTTTGGTCGGTGGAGCTAGAGGAAGCAGGATGGTAAGGCTCAAAGACTGGGGAGTCAGGTGACCAACACTTAAATGTCAGCTCTGCCACCAGATGACTTTTAAAGTTAAGCACTTGGAGCGTTTGGATGGGTCAGTTGGTTAGGCACTTGACTATTGATTGGTTCATGAGTTCGAGCCCCACATCACGCTCTGTGCTTACAGAGCAGAGCCTGCTTGGAATTCTGTATCCCTCTCTCTCTCTGCCCCTCCACCACTTGCTCTCTCCCTCTTCTTCTCTCTCTCAAAATAAGTAAAGAATAAAACTTAAAAAATAAAAATGAAGTTAAGTTAAGCACTTAACTTCTCCTTGCTGTTGTCTCCTCATCTGCCAAGTAGGGCTAACAATAGTGTCCATCCTAGGTTGCTATAACAGATCCTCAATCCCTCAATATATGATAGTCATGTTTATCATATTCTCTGATGGTCTGGAGAGATGGTGACTGTTACCCACTTGCCTTCCACAAAATAATGCTTTCTGCTGTGTTCCAGGTGAGGCTACAAAAGGCAACAGAGTCCTGTGCAAAGCAAGACAAGGAATTGCTCAAGGTAGAGGCAATGTCTCCTCACTGAATTTCTGTCCAGAATATAAATGAGAGAGAAACACAAAGATCTTAGAAATAGGACAGCTTGAGGCCCAGCATGGGGAGGAGCAAGAGCTTCAGGCAGACCAATTTCTGACTTACATGCAGGTGAAGGGAAAGAGAGCTTATATTAGAAGTATTGCTCTTACCATTTCTCAAACACTCTTTTACCTCTAACACTCGAAATGCTGTTGTTGAATTCCAAGGGAATTTTTTTTCTGTTTTTTATTTATTTTTGAGAGACAGAGACAGCGTGAGCAAGGAAGGGTCAGAGAGAGAGAGGGAGACACAGAATCTGAAACAGGCTGCAGGCTCTGAGCTAGCTGTCAGCACAGAGCCCGACGCGGGGCTCAAACCCACAAACCATGAGATCATGACCTGAGCCGAAGCTGGACGCCCAACCAACTGAGCCACCCGGGCGCCCCTGTTGTTGAATTCCAAACCTAAGCATCCTGAGGCCTCTCTGTTCACCCGGTAGGCATTCAACAGCCTGGGCAAGCCTTTTTTTTTTTTTTTTTTTCTCTCAAAATTACACCATACTTGCCCACGAATGATGAGATCACTGCTTTGTCATGTGCTTGTCTTCCCTTCAAGGAACAGGTTGCTAGGTAACAAATGTCCAGTGTACCAGTTAGGGTCCCAGGGAGCAGCCTACGCTTAGTTCTGATGAGATTTGTTAATTTTCTTTTCTTTCTAGATAGAGGGCAACTACCAATCTTTGCATCAGCTCTGTGAGGACCAGGCCCACTACATAAAGGTACACTGCCTGCAAGCGCTGATCAGAGGCGAAGCAGAAACCCTGCAAAGCCGCAAAGCCACGGACTCCTTGATTCCTCCTTAGGCTAAAATCTGTCACAGGGAAAAATGCCTTATACATAGAAACAACAATGAAACAGGTGTATGTTAAGGATTTACTTTGTGCCAGGCACTGGCGCATACAGTATTTTTCTCGGGTAATTTGTCCAGTAAAACTATGGGGATGCTATTGTCATGATTAGGAGGACACAAGGGTTTATAGGAGTTAGATAATGTGCTCTGGGAAAACAACTAGTAACCATCAGAGCTGGGGTTTGAATACAAGCAGAATCCAAAGAGAGATATCCATCTAGCCACACTATGTGTGTGTGTGTGTGTATATATCCATATATCCATATATACACACATATCCATTTAGCCACAGTACTTATGTATATGTATATATGGATGTATATATATAGATCTGTGTATCTATATATCTCCATCTCTATCTAGCCACAATGTGCGTGTGCATATATATATATAATATCCATATCCATCTAATCACAGTATCTCTCAATTTTTATTAGAATATTTCCCTACTTGGGTATATCCACTCATGCATGCACCATTTGGAATATTAGGAGTTACTCTTAGGAGAATCATCAGTGACACTGCAATGAAATATAGGGGAATTCTTACTTATAACAATTTTTTTATTTGCATGGGAAGAAATACCAGGAAATTCTGAGGCAGATGGAAAAGGAAAAAGAGGTGCTGCTTCTTGAAGAAGAAGTGTAAGTGTGGAAATCTGACGTCCCTGATAGACTGAAGCGACAGTCTCCAGGACGTCTTTGAGGGGCAGAGTGCTTCTCAGACCAGTTTTAGGTTTTTGTTTTTTTTCTTGGTGGGTTTCTTTAGGTCATAAAAGTATTCTTCCAGGTTTTGCCCTAAAATTTTTTATTATTTATTATTTTGCTTTTTACACCTAGATTTGCATTCATCTGGAATTTGTTTTTTTATCTATAGTGTGAAGTAGAGATCAAGATCATGTTTTTCTGTGTGGCTAGCCAACTGACCCAGCACCATTTATTTCAGAGAATATCATTTTCAGCGGTGCCTTTTTTTATAAGTCCGGTAACCATACATGTGTAAGACTTTTTGCAGTTTCAACCCAACATCAGACTTATGACAGGGTTATTCTTCCTTGATTGTCTTTTCTCTGGAAAATGTACCACATTTCCCTGGTTCTTTGTATGTTGAACAGTTATGAGTTTGGAATGCTGAGCACTGTGAATGTTATCAAGAATCTAGGAACTAAGTCATAGATGTTGCATGACTTAGAAAAGCACCTTCCACCAGCCCCTCAGATTAAGTCATATAATTCCTGTATCTCAACTTTTTCTCCCAGATTCAAAGCCCAGAACAACTCCTCCCAAATAGTGAAACCTGGGTCAATTCTGGTACGTCTTCCTTGTCCCAAACCGGAGTTTTCCTTTATCCCTGCCTCCCCTGGCTTCTCTCTCCCTGCCCCCTGCATCCTCTCCCCTTTTTAATAAGCCTCAAGTTAGGACGTAATGAGGCATGGGAGCTTGTGTGGCACTATGGCAGCTAGGAAGTGGCAGTCAGGGTTCAGATCCAGGCAGCCTGACTCCTGACTCCTGGGTGGCTCGTAGTCAGCCCACGACACTGCCTCTCTGTGACTACCTGGACAGGCTCAGCTGTGGCTTTTATTGCTTCCCATAGGAGAAGACCATCATTAAGAAACAGAAGAGAATCTTTTGGTACAGGTAAGTGGTAGAACCTTGGTTCTTACCTCGTCTAGGCCCCATCCCCTCTGTAGAAGCGAGTGACTTGGTCAGGGAGGAAGGAATAAGGATAACTACACGCACCAGCCAGAAAATACGAGGCCACTCCAAATGTCTCCCAGCCCTTCCTTCCTTCCTCACCACCAGGCTACGCAGAACTTGGTGGGTGGAGAATGTAGCTATTTCTTCAAGATGAAGATTGCAGGTTGCGTTTTACTTTGAATTTTCATTCTTACGGTCCTTGGTATGACCGCTTTCTATTTTTCAGATCCTGAACCTGATATTCTGCTATACTCTTTGCTGGAACAGTTCAGGGTGCCTTAATTTTCCCCGTTCTCTTACTGTAGGCTGTAAAATTCTAGAAAACAAAAATCATCTGAACCCTCTATGCCATTTCTTTTTTAATTTTTGAAACAAGGAGACTAAGTCTGAAATGCTCCATGTGGCACTTCAATGGAGAGCTTCAATTTATGACATTTCAATGTAGTTGAAGACGGAAGGCCTTAGACCACATTTCAGTGCAAAATTTTCTTGGGAGCACACAAGAACACACACACACACACACACACACACACATCTTGTATTGTTTAGCTTGGTCTCTTTTGACACTTGAAAGAAAAACCTGTCCTAACGATTTTGCTTGTATGTTAATATCAGAGATGTCCTGATCCTGTTTTAAGTTCTAGAACTGCTTGCTATTGTAGATCTGAAGAGGGTCACTGGTCATGTGTAACAGTCCTGGACACTTTCTGACAACCCAAAAGGTCTGCCCCATATGTAGTACCTGGAAAAATCTCCTTTTGTACCTCCAACGTTTCCATATGGAGATCCATTCTGTCAGAAGGCTTACACGTCAGGAGAGCCATATGCAATTCCTAACCGCCACATTAATCTTTTTATGCTGTCACCGATCCCCCTTCCCTCATCCTGTGTGTCTCCATTCCCCATCAGTTTTTCCCAAAGAGCAATTTACCAGTTACTTATGAGTGTGAGTTTCACCTCCTATAGCTGGATCATGTGCTGCCTCTTTCCCCCATGCTAACCAAGAATGTCTCTTTGCAGACATTTCAGGTGTGGTGTCTTCCTGGTCATGATCTTCATGAGGCTGCTGGGCAATGTGCTCTTCCACCTGCAGTACATAAACCCAGACCTTCTTGTGGATATCCTGCGCATGGTAATGAGCAGGGACACCTTGAAGAGACTGAGCGAAGTCTTACTTCCCTTCCTCACTCTAGAGGTGGAAGAAGTTCTACCACATTAGTCGGAAGTGATATGGAGGGCTCTACACCACACCCCGTGGAGAGAGGGGATGTGGCTGTAGCCCCGTGTTAGGGATGGGCCAAGAAAGAAGTGGGAACCTTGACTTGGACATGTGACCTCTTCGTTTCATTTTCTCCCTTTACTTTTCCTTTGGAGTGGTTCTCTTTCAAATAAAGAATATGTTTGAGCAAAATTTCCTGTGTTGGTCTGTGAATTTGGTCTGTGAGTTCAGGGGCCTCATTTGACATTGAGTTTCGACCTGTGTTTTGAGAAAAGCTGCACTCAGAGTTAAGAAACTCCCCCCGCCTCCACCAGTACTTCCATCCTCTGCTCCATATTAAAGAAAACAGGAAAAAATCATGTCTTCATTTGTGACGTTCTCCACGCACTCTGGGTGGGGCACAAAGGCCCTTCAACTAAGAAATCATGAGGTGAATATAAAGCTTGCTTTCATTCAATAATTTAACAACACATTGTCCTTCCTGAAGCTCTTTTATTTTTATATTATGCTCTCTATTATAGGAGTGGGATGTCCTGGAAAGCTGACCCTTTTTTTTTCATGTACACACATAGTTACTCATTCTCAATTGAGAAGAAAATTACCCTAAAGTTCAAGTGACATAGGAAAGTAGTATAAAATCAGCCAAACACGCTTTTGTACCTAATGTCTCCTCTGATCCCTCCAGACCTGAGACTGCTTCACTTGCCTCCTTCCTCGTGCTCCTCTCTCACCTTTGACATCTCCTTTCTCTTATGCATTCCTCAGGCTCTTGCGTGATACACGCTTTAACTGAACTTCGCTTGCAGGTCAATGTTGGGATGGAAGAGACATACCGTTCGTGTGCTTTGGCTGTAGACCTGACCCTGTTCCACCTTTTCTTTTTGAGCTTTGGGGAGGAGAGAGTGAAGGATCTCAGACTGGTTCCTAAAAAATGAAAACCTGATCAATAGCACCCTCTTGTGGTCAAATAAAAGCTCTTTGCGATTCACAGGGCTTCTCCAAAAAGGGCCGGAGTGTGATCGGTAGGAGATGAAGAAAGAAGATAGACCAAGTGTCACTTTTGGACAATTCTCTTTATGAGGTCTACTAAGTCCAATTAGTACTCCTTAACTAAACAGATACTTATTGAGCTTCTTCCTTGGACAAAGTAGTGCTCTAGCTCTGGGATCATACCAATGAATAAAATACAAAAATCTCTGCCTCCACTCGAGTAGAGGCAAATAATAAACAATTAAAATATGGAAATATCAAATGACAGTAGGTGCTATAAAAAGTCAGGTGGGGGGGCGGAAGGGAGTGACGGTGAGCAGCAGCTGCAATGCTCACTTGAGAAGGCACCATTAATAGCCAAGTCCTGAACAAGATGAAGAAGCCATGTGGATGGCTGGGGTGGGGAGAGGTGGTGGTGTAGCATGAAAGGGAGGCAGCCAGGTACACAGCCTTGAGGTTGGAGTGTGCCTAGTGCATTTGACGTTCCTCTGCTGAGTCCATGCTCATACCTTGGTAATGGTCCCTTCATTAAGCTCTTCAATGGAATCCTCCAAGGTGAATTCTGGTTCCCGCCAGGACCTTGGCGGATGCTGCTCATTGGCCAGAAGCATTCCTTAGACTGGAGGGTTTCAGCATTTGGGTGATTCTACTTCTATAGGTGTATGTGAAGAAAATGGCTGCAATTGGCCAAGAAATGTATACCCAGAGTATTACTTCCTGAGCTGTCTCCAGTGACGCAATCCCTCATATGTTCATGGAACTCCTGATCCTCCTCCAGCACCAAGCCCTTCCCACAAACACATCCTAGACAGACCTGAGAGCATCCCAATATTCAAGACTGGCTAGGAAACTTGAGCTTGGAAAATAAGGACATAGTAGGTCCATACTTGCAGCCAAAGATCCAGTGGGGATTTTAAACCTTGAAGCTGTGTTGGAAATCCATGTTGAAGAAACAAAAGTGGTCTTTTCTGCCACCCAGAGAGCCTGCCTCCAAGCAGGGTGCTGGCTCCAGAAGGGCCTGGATGGCATTCCCAAGTCTGGGAAGTAGAAGAGGGGTTACCGCTGTCTTAAATGAGCAGTGGTGAGCCGGACTTCCAGCAACTGGGAGTTTACCACCCCCCAAATAGCTATCAATTTCTGAAAGACTTTAACAAAATACTATAAAGCACCTAGTACAACAAAGGGCACATGGTGGGTATTCACCTGGCATGAGTTTAATTTCCCTTACATGAGAAAAGTTTGTCTTTATCTAGTAGTTCATCTTAGATCTGTCTGATAAAGCCACACAGTAAAATTATGGCTTCTGTCATATTTTAGTCACCAAAATTGAACAACTTTCTGTTGTCCAAATGAACATTCCCCAGCCCTTTGAGCTGTCACATGATATCGCTTCTAGAATTATATTATCTTAGTTACTCTTCTCTGGACACCTACCGAGCTGAGCAGAATACTACAGATGAGGTCTGAGTGACAAAGTACAGTAGTCCTGTTCTCTTTTATTCTGAACAGTTAATGCTTCCCGAGAGTTCATTAGCCATTTTGGCAGCTGCATCAAACAAAGATACGTGGTTGGAGTCAACCAAGGCCCTTAATCTTCTTGAACGTGAACTATTCTCACTCTCCATTGTAATACTCAAGATTTCTTTATCGTCCCCAAAACCAGAAACCGCCAGGGAGACCGAGTCACGCATGCAAAAGCAAAGGGCTTTATTACGGGTTTAGGTTCGCCGGGGCCTAAACTCGGGCTCACAGACTTTACCGGCGTGGTGGATCCATGCTGAGAGACCCGAACAAAGGTGGGGTAGGGCTTTTCTGAGTTTGGGAAGGGGGAGTTACAGGAAATGGTGACATAGGTATTGACAGGTTTATCCAATTACAACATTAACCAATCACAGAGTAGACCCAGGACCCAGGATCCTCACGTAGGCTTAAGCAATAACTGATTACCTATAGCTTCTATTTCTAGGCCTTCCCTTAGGAATGTTAAGGGTATTACAAGGGTGGTCCCTCTTGCCTTGGGCAATGTGTGCCCCTCTATTGTCTCAAACCTGCGTCCTTACACCATCTCCTCTGTTTTGTATCTGTACAGATTAAAAGATAATACTGAATGCAGTGCTCTATTTACCAAGCGCTCTATTATTTTGGGGGGGAGGGGTGGTTGCTTCAGGTTACCTGCTGCAATCATTCAAAACCCTGATTCTATGAAGGAATAGACTAGCCCCTTTAGATGCCAGAGCTACCAGGTAGAGTAGAAACTGCTGAAGCAGAGTCCTGGTTGTGAAATCTCCTTTGGCCTTGTACTAATTGCTGACCCCAGGCAGCTATATTTTTTTTTTGGCTTTTTTAAACATTTATTTATTTTTAAGAGAGACAGAGCATGAGTGGGCAGGGGCAGAGAGAGAGGGAGACACAGGATTGGAAAGAGACTCCAGGCTCTAAGCTGTCAGCACAGAGCCTGACGCGGGGCTCGAACCCACGAACCGTGAGATCATGCCCTGAGCCGAAGTGGATAGTCAATCGCCTGAGCCACCCAGGTGCCCCCGCCCCCCCCCCCTCAGGCAGCTAGTTAACCCTTCAGGATTAAAGTAGCTAATCATTCTTTCCCCCAGGAACCTGTTACAACAGCTGCATGTTCTTTCAGTATTCTGAAATGGAATTTCTTTGGGTCTGGAGACCTGAATTCAATTAAATGGATTAGGTACTCTCCTTATATCTTCTCACCTATCTTAAAACTTAATTACCTGCTAACTGTTTCAGACTATCCTTTTTATCATGTGAAAGATCAATTTCCTTGATAGAGAGGACTGATGTGACATAGTACTCCTATCTATTAACATTATCCCCCACACCCTAAGGAGGGACCTATCTCTTTCATTTCTCCTATTCCAAACAGGACCTCAGAAATGCCTTTTTTATAAAATGTACTTCGTAGTATCTTTTAGCAAACCCCAGTGTTTTCTTGAAGGAAAGCACTGAATATGGAATCAAGCCTTGGATCCTTGTCCTGGTCTTTCTGTTTCTTATCTGATTTTTTACAAGCCACACACTTTTCCTGGGCCTTAAGTTGATTTCTGGGTGCTTTCTCAGATCATTTGTGCTGAGATGTTTTGATTCTATGAACTACTCCACTCACATCCTTGGGTAAGTGAGAAACAGCCCTTGAGTAACCTCCAACCCAGTCAGGCTTCAGCCCTTTCGGTGATCTTAGCCTTTCCTAGCCTTTCCTCTTTCCAGGGGAATCCCTCTGGAAACCGGAAGTGCTTCCATCACTTTTCCTCATCAGGAGTCTCAGTGGGTGAAGCTCCTGTAACTCTTACCATCTTGAGTGTTTTTTAAGAATGAGTGAAGAAGTTTGGTTTAAAGGCTACAATCAACAAACATTTTCTGAGCTCCTAGCATGTGCTAGGCACTGCACAATAAACGTACTCAAAGACAGAGAAGAAGAAGGAATAGTTCAAGAAAAAAGCAATAAACCACGCTCTCAAAGACTCTTGATTGTGGAGCCAATTACAGCACTCAACATCAAGGTTAGAGGGAACTCGGAAGTTTCTATGAAGTATAAATGCTGGCTTAATTGGGGCTCAGAACTATCAACAGCACAACATGTATTGATCATCTACTATATTGCAGACATTGCTAGATATGGTCTCCATTTCATAGTTTGGTGAATGGCCTGAGAAGATCCAGTTAGCACATCACAGAGCCAGGGCTCAGGTGCCACCTCTTGACTCCCCCAGGACAGTTGCCTTTCATGTCTCAGATGTAATCAAGACCCTTAAAGTCATCTCCCAATCCAATATCTGTCTTCCAATTAGTTAAACTGTAAGGATGCAGGTCTGAAACTGACTCCATGAAACAATAGAAGGGCACACATTGCCCAAGGCAAAAGGGACCACCCTTGTAACATTCTAAGGGCAGGCCTAAAGATGGAGGCTAAGAC
>NC_043708.1:74861057-75023180 GCF_006229205.1 Suricata suricatta
GGTGGATGGAATAGGGCAGTGAAGGACAGAGCAGCATGGCAGAAGGGGAAAGTCTAAGAGGGTTTAATGGCAAAGGGAATGGATTTCCTGGCTATGCAACCTTCCTTTTGTAAGAATTTTCCTGCTGCAAATGTAGGTAATTAGGAGAGTTTTTATCTTCCAAGCCAGTTTAACTTGGAACTATACTTGCACTCAACTTTAAACAAAACTTTAAACCTTCTACAGTTCACAGTCAGTGTTGCAGTCTGGAAATAAAAAGTAAATGTGAGAGCGGGTGCTGACAGTTCCACCTGCCTCTCCAGCACAGTGTGAGCATCTCTGGTCTAGGAAACTGATGAGTCAACATGAACCTGGAGCCTACTGGAGCCGTGACTTCCTGTGAAATGGGAAACCTATATCCTCTCCTTGTCCTACTAGGAACATTACTGTTGACCAACCTTACAACAAAAAATTTCAATTCACCAATTTAATGTCCCTCCTACCTGCGCAAGTGTGCTAGGAAAAATAGGCACAACATGCTTGTGTATTTCATTATATAATTCCTACTTTGAAGGAGTTTGTAATCTGTTAGCAAGGGAAAAAGAAAGTACTCAGTAACTGTAATGTAAAGAAGAATGAAGGTAGTACAATTAGAGGATACAGAGTGCCAAGGAGGCTCAAAAAAGATTACATCAAGAACAGAAAGGAGCTAATGGGGAAGGTATCATTGGATATAAACACGAACAGAGAGATAGGATTTCAATCCATAAAGATGAATGAGGAAGAGCTTCCTGACTGAGGGGAGGAGAAGAATGATAATCCAAACACTGCCCCCAGGCTTTTACATAATCTAAACTGCTCAGAGAGAGGACAGAGTTACATGAATCCTTTGACTATTGAAAGAAAATTCTCCCAGGAGAGAAAATTTTAACAACAGCTTCCTTGATTACTGATTGTTCAAGAGACATTATTATTCACTTACATTTGGTACACACGAAAGTTCAAAATGGATTCGACAAACTTGTGTCTCCAATGGATAGGATATTCTTGAGATTGGAAGAAGAGTGTCGCAGATAATCTGACGATCCTCTACTGGTTTGCAAACTGACCCGCATGCACAGCGGGCAAGGAAAGACCAAAGAGTCAGGTCACTCCAGATCCCTAGGTGGCGGGTTTAATAAGCAAGGGAACCTAGGTATGAGGCTTGTGTTGGGTGGCTGCTAGCCAGAATCTTAACAGTTTATATAAAGACCTTAAGTAGGTTCTCTGAAAATATACCATCCAGATGATCTCAACAACACATGGCTCAAAGCGACATCCTTGAGGAGCTTCTACTGTGGGGAAAGCATATTCCAAGGACAAGGCTGAGAGGAGCCACCTGTTGCCGCATGCAGCTCATGGGTCATCCATGGGTCATTTCCTCTGGGTGACCTCCTCCAGCACCCTCCTAGGTTAAACTTCCTAAATTTAAAATTCAAGGCCACTGATTCTCAGAAACACTCAGACCAAAGTGACACATTATTCAGTAACGGAAGTGAAAAGAGAAGGAATCTTTTGCGGGCCTGTGGAAGGGGACTCCAGGTATTTCCCTCACACCAGACTCTCAGCCTTAGTAATACATTAGAGTCACGTGGGTATTTAAAGATCTGGGGGCCTGGGCCCTAACCCCAGACTGATTTCACTGGGACACTGATGTTCTTGAAACGTTCCTGGATCCTCCCAACTCACACCCCAGATGATTCCAGAATACAGCCAAGGTGGAGAACAACTAGCTGTCAAAGTGTCTAGAGTGACCTCCAGGCTCTTTGGGCAAAGATGAAAGCACGGTGGGGAGAGCGTATTTCCAAATTGGGAAAATAAATGAGGAGAGGCAGGGACATTTCTGGGTAAGAAGAGAGTTTCACTTCAATATGAAAGCTCCCACTTTGTTCCTTCTTCATAGCTATAATTGCCTTGGCAAATTTCCAAATCTTTGGGTTTACATTGGCTCCTACCTCCTTTGCCTTGAGAAAAAAAGTCTCTTTAGCATATTGGGTCCTCTCTGTTCCATGGAAAGGGTATAGAGATCAGGTAAAGCAACAGCCTGCCCCTTTCCAGATGTGGGAGGAAGAAAAATGGCCCCACCAAGATATCCGCATCCTAATCTCCGGAGCCTGTAAATATGTTCCTCACAGGAGAACCTGCAGATGCGATGAAGTTAAAGATCTTGAGATGGAGAGATTATCCTGTATTTTCTGAGTGGGCCCAATGTAATCACAAGGGTTGTTACAAGTAAACAGGGAATGGAAGAGAGTCAGAGTTGGAGGAGATATGAAGCCAGATGCAGAAGTCAAAGCAATGGAAGATGGAAGGGGGCTGTGAGCCAAGAAATGCACACAGCCTCTTAAAAGCTGCTAATTAATCCTCTCAACAACCCTGTTCTATAGGTCCCTTATTGCCCCTTTTATGGAGGAAGAAACAGAAACTCTGAGGGGTAAGATTGGTATTTCTTAAAATCCAGAATGTCCTAATTATGGGATGCCCCATTACATTAGGTACTATGTGGAAAAAAGACACTGCTAATTAAACGACGTGTCATCAATACACACCATTTCTAATTCTAATTCAAAAATCACAAAATGAGATATAATCTTCCATGTGACAACTCCTACATTGCCTTGTAGAAAAATCAAGTCTTAAATTCTTTAAAACATGTTTTACTTTAAAAAATTCCTCTCTGGAGCCCTTAAAGCTGCCCTGTCCAGTATTGTAGCCACTAGCGACATATGCCTAGTCCAAAATGAGATGGGAAGTAGGTGTAAAATGCCTCAGATTTAGTATGATCAATAAAAGAAAGTTAAATATCTTATTAGTAATTTTCTATATTGATTACACATTGAAGTGATAATATTTGCGATTAGGTGGATTAAATAAATTAACATTAAGTTAATTTTACTTTTTTCTTTTTACTTTTTACTAAAAATCTAGAGATTTAAAACTACTTTGTGGCTCATGTTCTATTGCTATTGAACCCACTGCCTTAAAACATGTGGGTAATCTGCCTATTAGGTAAAATAGCATAATTCCAGAATTATTGAGTTATTTGTATGTTTTTTTGTTGTTGTTGTTTTTTCAGAGCAGAAAGGATGATGTGCACAAGATCTACAAGATTCAGGCAGGGTTGGGTGTATGTGGGTTGTTGGAAGTGGAAGGGGTCAGGGCAAGATGCTCACTTAGGTGTTCACTTTGGAATATGTCACTTTTTAATTTTTTTATTACATTAAAACATATATAACATAAAGCTTACTATTTTAATCATTTTTAAGTGTATTAACTCAGTGACATTAAGTATATTCACAGTGTTGGGTGCTTGGGTGGCTCAATTGGTTAAGTATCTAACTTCGACTTAGACCATATCTCACGGTTCCTGAGTTTGAGCCCCACATAGAGCTGTTTGCTGTCAGCACACAGTCCGCTTCAGATCCTCTGTCCCCCACTCTCTCTGCCCCTCCCCCAGGCTCTCTCTTTCTCTCCTTCCTTCTCTCTCAAAATAAATAAATAAACATTGTTTTAAAAATATATTCACAGGGCACCTGGGTGGCTCAGTTGGTTAAGCGTCCGTCAGCTCAGGTCAAGATTGTATGGTTCGTGGGTGCAAGGCCCGCGTTGGGCTGTGTGCGGACATCTCAGAGCCTGGAGCGTGCGTTAGATTCTGTGTCTCCCTCTCTCTCTCTGCCCCTCCCCATCTGCACTCTGTATCTCTCTCTATCTCAAAAATAAATAAACATTAAAAAATTTTTTTTTTAATTACATTCACAGTGTTGTTCAACCATCAACTCTATTCATCTCCAGAATGTTTTCATCTTTCTCAGTTGAGGTTCTGTGCCCACTAAACAATAATTTCCCGCTCTCTCCTCCTCTCAGCCTTTGACAACCATCATTCTACTTTTTGTCTCTCTGAATTTGACTACTCTAGATACCTTACATAAGTGGAATCAAACATGTCCTTTTGTGTCTGGCTTATTTCACTTAGCACAATGTCCTCAAGTTCATTCATTTTTTTTTAAGGATAAATAATAGGGGGACCTGGGTGGCTCAGTGGGCTAAGCATCCAACTCTTGATTTCAACTCAGGTCATGATCTTAGGGTTATGGGATCAAGCCCCGTGTCAGGCTCCATGCTGAATGTGGAGCATGCTTAAGATTCTCTCTGCCTCCTGATCACATACTCTCTCTCTAAAATAAAAACATTTAAAAATGCATTTTAAGGATGAATAATACTTCATCACATGTTTATACCACATTTTGTTTATCCATTCATCTGTTCCTGGATGCAATACATCCTTTTGTACTTGCTATGTTACTTATAATTGTTCTCCTTGATGAAGGGCTTTAGTTCTGATTTATCTCATTTTCTTTGTAATTGTCCATTGGAAGACTTCTGGCAGGGGGGCTCTCAACAGATACCTTTTAATGAATTGAGCTATTTACAAATTGAGCAATTTTTAGAAAAACCAGGAGCATACATTCTCTGCCAAAATGTCAATAGATTTTGACAAGTTAGAAGAAATGTTGTTAACAAATAATTTGGCATAAGGTCACCCTGACATTGACAGTTCTATTGGAGTCCTAAACTCTCTCATGATAGGATTTAAGTCTAGGACCTCAGGGCTTGGCTCTAGTGAATTTGTGTATAGAAAACCAGGAACTGTTATGCCCAGATTCAATATCGTCCCCAAAAACCAGAGACTGCCAGGGAGACCGAGTCACGCATGCAAAAGCAAAGGGCGGTGTTATTACGGGCTTAGGCTCCCCAGGGCCTAAACTCAGGCTCACAGACTTTACCAGTGAGGTGGATCTGTGCTGAGAGCCCCGAACAAAGGTGGGTAGGGCTTTTTATGGGGTTTGGGAAGGGAGAGTTACAGGAAATTGTGACACAGGTACAGTGCTCCAATCACAACATTGAGAGTATTAACCATTATAGAGTGGACCCAGGACCCTCACTAGGGTGTAACTAGCCTTAAGCAATAAGTGATTATCTATAGCTTCTATCTCTAGGCCTGCCCTTAGAAATGTTAAGGGTGTTAGCTGGCCTTTCCTGACTGGGTGTTACAAGGGTGGTCCCTCCTGCCTTGAGCAATGTGTGCCCATTTATTGTCTAATGATTCTGAGAAACCGACAGTTAGGCCTCCAAGGTCAGAGGGAAACTTAAAGCCCGTCATGGAGTCAGTTTGGTTCTGCGTCCTTACAGAATCAGAAGGCAAAATCCTTTCCCCTGCAATGTCTCTCCACTGTCCTCTATTAACAAACCTTAACACGTGGCCAACTGGCAAAGGAAAAAGGAAAAATATTTTCAGATCTATGATCCATTTTCATAGAGAAGGCAAAAAGGATGAACTTGAAGCTCAGAGTCAATAATCTGTAACCAGCACAAATACTTAGATGAATGGTGGAGCAAGACCTATACAGCATGAGGGGCTGTGCAATCCGAGTCTTGCAGGCAGGGAAGAGGAGGGAGTTTGTTAGGACCGAAGGATGAAAGGTCTAGTGATATGTAAAGGAATATTTGTTTTTTGAAGACCCTAAAGATGCCTTTGGGACCTGGGACCTGAAACGAATGAACAGAAGAACCATGACTCCGGTAAGACAAAGCATTGATCACTCTTACATGAGAAGGGTCATACAGTGCATTTCTCATGGCCAGTGGTGACACCATATAGGTTCCTTGAGCAAATGTTTAATGAACATCTACTATGTGCAAGTGCTACTTGAGTCACCAAGGAGACAGTGGTAAACAAGGCAGTGCTTGACTTCTTGGCCCTTAAAAGAACAAACTAGTCACAAGACAATAAATAACAAAAAGAAATTAAAACGTATGAAAGACGATATAAAGGGAAGACTCTGGGTGACATCATAAAAGGCAACAGGAGAAGGGCCAGCTAGATGGGGTGCTCTGCTGAAGTGACATTCACATTGAGAACTAAAGGAGCCAGGCATGCAAGGAGCCAAGAGAAAAGCACTCCAAGAAGAGAGAAGGGGCAAAGGTCTCAACGTGGAGTTAATTGGCTTTGCTCAGAGCGGTGCTTGGAGGGAGAGTGAAGTGGGGGGAGAGAGGGAGGCCAGGGAGGGGAGGCATTTCTTGTCAACAGCTGGAGTATATTAAGGCCAACTCACACCCCTGCAGCCGGCAGAGGTGCTGACAGAAAGAAGAGCCCTGGGGTCCCACAAAGAGAAAGAGAAATCATCTGAACACAATGTCTGTGAATATCCTTGGGCCACTTCAGCTAGTGGGGTATGATAACGTGAGTCTGCAGCCCAGCTTCAGCTGCAGTTGGCCAAGGGGCAGCCAGCAGCGAATCAGAAAGCCTGTGCTCTAAAGAAACAACGACATGCACTTCTCTGTCTGTCCTCAATCGATACTAGAAGCTTGAGTAATGAAACAAATTTTATTTACAAAATTAATGGCAAGTTAGTATGTTTGAATGTTGGGAAGCTGGCTCTTACTGGTAAAATTAAGGGTATGCAGTTGGCGGACTGGCCAAAATATTTTTAATCTTCTCCCTGTTCATGCATGAACAGAGAGTATAGGAATCCAATGAGGTATATAGGCTATACCTTATGTATGGAACTTAAGGATTGATTCCAAACTCATTCTGTTTCCAGTCACTGAGGATTGCTAATCCGTGGCTACTTCCAAATTTGTTGTTGTTGTTGTTGTTGTTGTTGCTAAAAAAGAACCTAAGAGGGTCTGCATGACCAATTTGCTTATGCATTTGCAACACATTTCCCTAGCGACAAAAAAACAAAAACAAAAACAAAAACAAAAAACCTGGCAGCAGGCATTTAACAGAACAATTGGTGGAAAGCAATTTTATTTAAATACAGAGGAGGAGGGGCTCCTGGGTGGCTCAGTCAGTTAAGTGTCCAACTTTGGCTCAGGTCATGATCTCACAGTTCATGAGTTTGAGTCCCCGTATCGGGCTCTGTGCTGACAGCTCAGAGCCTGGAGCCTGCTTCAGATTCTGTGTCTCCCCCTCTTTCTGCCCCTCCGCTGCTCATGTTCTGTCTCAAAAATAAGTATATATTAATAAAATTTTTTGAAAAATATAGAGGATGATTCTAGATTTCAAATATAAGACAACCACACCATTATTTTCATAAAACAAATTTCTACATCAGTAACCCAAATTTTAGTTTATGCGTTTATCCACAATTGGATATGAATGAGACCTTAGGAATCTTTTGTTCTAACTCTCCTCTTCTCCTCCCCTCCCAACCACTCTTTCAGAAGGGAAAATTTAGGTCCTGATGGAAGAAAGGTCTTGCCCAAGGGCTCACATGCTGCTGGGTCTGAGACCAGTTCTGATACAGGTGCCTGAATGCTCAGCACTGTGCAGTGGGCACCTGTCCATGGTGCTTCCAGCTGAATGAGTCTCTGGGCTATGGGCAAGCATTTAAGGGAAACTTTGGTCCACGCAAATTTGGGGACATAGTAATGACAGCAAACTTATTAAGTGTTATAGGAACTTCAATTCTTGTTTAATCTCTCCTAATAACTGCTGCTTGGCCTTGTGTACTTCCTACGGCATCTTCAGATCTCAGTCTCATCTGTAAAATTTTGGTGTCAAACTCAGTAATCTTCAAGGTCCTTTCCACTCTTACATTCGGTGTCTGTCCTTGGCAGACAACATGGGGAAAGGGTTGCCAAATGATTAAATACAGAGTACAGCCAAGGGAAGTCATGGAGCCAAGGAATATTTGAGCCTTGCACTTTAATATAAATATGTAAGTTTTTAAGAAAATTAAACAACAGTGACTTCAGTGCTAACTATACACTACCCCAGCATACACAAGCACACAATGAAAGTGTCCCAAAGTGTCCCAAAATGACCCAAGTAAGTTAACCTCAAACTGAAAAGAATATTCTGCTGTACTCTCCTTGACATAGCAAATTATCCCACAAAGCCTGTTTGACAGTCATTTGTTATAAAGAACCTATCAGTTCACTAACCTCTTCCAATGTCACTCCTGCCAGTGTTATCACTTGGCGTCATACGATTATTTAAGAAAAATATTGCTATTGCCTGGTTTGAAATAGTCTTTAAAAAAATTTTTTTATATAGTTTATTTATTTTTGAGATAGAGAGAGACAGAGCACGAGTAGGGGAGGGGCAGTGAGAGAGGAAGACACAGAATCTGAAACAGGCTCCAGGCTCTGAGCTGTCAGCACAGAACTTGATGTGGGGCAACCCACAAACCATGAGATCATGACCTGAGCTAAAGTTGAACGCTTAGCCAACTGAGCCACCCAGGCGCCCAGATAGTCTTAAAAATTTAAGTGGTGAGAGGCTTCTGGCTGGCTCAGTGGTAGAACATCTGACTCTTGATCTAGGGGTCATGAGGTTAAGGCCCACAATGGGTGTAGAGATTACTTAAAATATAAAATTGTAAAAAAAAAAAAAAAAAGTGGTGCTTTTGCCTGTGTTGATGGAGAAAACCTAAAGCCATTTATATCATCTGTAATTTTAGGTTCTGTGCCATGTGTTTTTTTTTTTAACATTTATTTATTTATTTTGAGAGACAGAGAGAAAGAGAATATGAATGGGGGAGGGGTAGAGATGGAGAAAGAGGATCCCAAGCAGGCTCCATACCAACAATGCAGAGTCGGATGTGGGGCTTGTGAGATCATGCCCTGAGCTGAAACCAAGAGTCAGACCTGTCACTGACTGAGCCATCCGGGTACTTCATGTGCCATGTTTTGATTGCCATTTTTGCTGCCTTCTCTTTTTTTGTCCCCAAGACAAGAACTTAGGTGGTTTACTAATATCGTCTCAGACAGTGCGCTGTGCTGGGTTGTGCTGTTTGCCCTCTACCTGTCCCCCCAGTCAGCTATCACCCTCTTCTGCTCCGGCAGTTGGCTTGTATGAATGGTGGCAGTAGAGCCCCCCCTATTGTAAGTGAGGACCAGCCCATGTGGAGCCCCTGGACCACATAAGGAGCGAGGAAAGTGAGAACAGGGTAATGATTCTCATGGCTACTCCCTGAGAGGTTACCAGGACCAAACAATCCAGCCCTGCTCCTCCCCTGGTTCTCATAAACTTCTGTCTCTGACTTCGATGTGTGGAGAAGAAAGTGACCCACTGGACTGGGCAGTGAGAGGATCTCAGCTGAATTTTGCCAGAGCACTTCTGTGATGCAATGGATGGGAAGCCTGGAGGAGGAGTAGAGGTGGGGAGGAGCAAGATTGGCTGTGGAGAGAAAAGAGGAAGATGCTAGGGGGTCCTTTTGTGTGCTTGTTTTAACTGAAGCACAGTTGAGTCACCTTACATTTAGTTTCAGGTGTTCAACACCCTCGGGGAGTCTTGGGGAAACATTTTTGTTTTCTGGCTAGAGACTTGATGATGTTTATGGCTGAGGGGAATTCTAGCATAACTGGACTGCTGGTAGATGGACAGAGACTGGATCAAAGGCATGATTTGGGGGGAAGTATTTCACTTGAATTACTTGGGTTTTTATTAAGGAAAGAGGTTATGGGGGCCATGTTCACAAACACACCATTCAGGGTGTGTGTGTAGGGGAGCTGATGGAGTGATTTCCTGGGAATTTCTATGCTTCCTGTGAGGTAGGACACTGAAGTCAAGGAATCAGATGAGGCACTTGCAGGAAAGAGTAGAGGGGGCCCAGCCGAGGCTGTGTGTTGTGAATGTCAGTGACTACAGATGAAGGGACTGCGCTCAACAGCACAGACAAGAGAGCGGGTTAACTGGCAGTGGTCTGGCTCAGTGGGTTTTGCCTGATGGTTGCAGAGAAAGCGTATGGAGTAGAGGTACTAACAAGAGAATTGACCATGGGGTCCAGACTTAGTGATGAAGGATAGTGTGATAACCAGAAAGGTGTGGGGTAAGAATTTCATAGGGGCTCTATGAGGATTAAACGTGATAGTCAACATACAAAACGTTGTCAGGAACTCTGCAGGCTGGCTCTGTACTTTTACTTTACTTACAAGCTTCACTCTACTTAGCCTCTCACAGGATGCTGGCAAAAGGCATGGACTTCTGGGCCAGAAACAAAGAACATTATGACCTATGGCAAAAGCAGTGCCCAGAGCCTCCTTTCATTTGCGCTGGTTGTCTAGGTCTCCCAAGTCAGAGCCTTGTGTTCTTACCACACTTAGCAAGAACACACAGGCATGTGCAGAGCAGATTGCTTCTTCCAGTAAGTATAGTGCCTGGCAGACAGTAGGTTTTTAACAAACATTAGCCATAATTAATGACCATGTTTTTGTTCACAATTAAATTGAATCCTAGTTAAAATTCAGGAAAGGTAAATGGAGGAGTCAAAGATTCATAGTCAGGGGCATAGATCTTTCACTAAGAGACTTGATATTAAGCTCTAGAAAAATGAAAACTCTGGTATGCTTGACTTATTTGTAGATCAAATGCAAAGAAAATAAGAAGAAGTCTTTTTAATACTGCCTAAGTGTGAAATATGAAAGTAGTGTTACTGAATGATCTATCACAGTGGCTAACTCAGAAAATGAATGGGTGAGCTGTGGCACTGCTGAGACCAACTACTCAATCCCAGGAACCTCAAGGGGGCTGGACAAATCTAGAGCATAGCTCTTGGCTGGGTGCACCAACACTGTTGCTGAAAAAACTCAGATAAATTTCTCATAAGAGAAGACAATAACTCAACAGATGAGAGTTTAGAAAAGAGAAAGGGAGAAATTTATTTTCAGTGCCAAGCAGATAAGGGAGGTGGCAGGCTCAAGCCTTAACAACCAACTTCTCCGCCAGCAAGATGGACACCCAGAGGTTATAGGAGAGGTTCAGGAGGGTACGTGCAAGAGAGCAGGCAGAAAACACGTGATTATGCGTGGTGCTGGTATGTGTTCAGCCCACGATCATGGGCAGGGAAGGGGTCATGTGGGGAGTGGTCATCTAGGCATTCTGTTGCTATCAGGGCTTTTCTGGTCTGGTGGTTGGAATGTTCCAGTCATTGCTAAAACATCTTTGTCAATGCCTCAAGAAAGTGCGATAAGAAATGAGCATAATGGGTTTTAGTTAGAGCATAAGTTAAGCAGTCTTATCTATCTTTGGTTTTAATTTGCGGGGGTTTATAGTTGAGCAAGAGGGCTTGCTGACAGTAGAACACAAGACAAAATGGCTTTAAAAAAAACCCAATATATCATCAAATTTCTGAAAACACAATGAGTGAGTAACAGGTATAGAGAAAGAACTACGAATCTGGGTACAAAGGTAGATCTTCATTACACACCACTTACCTAAAACTTCAAATGGAGACAAGTCGATAAAACTGAAATAACTTTCCAGAATGATTGCAAACTCAAGGGAGTGGACAAAATGACTTCCTCAGACAACTAAAATAAGATCTTTTATGATCTATGATCTAATCTGAAGGTTATATAAAAACATACACACAACACTTTTAAACCCAACCACCAGCTCCTTTTTCCTGGATTTCCTTTCCCACTACACAAGATGATATGGGTCCTTTCGACTCTGCTCTTATAAATTGATCTTGTCTGTACTTTTTCTAGTCCCTTACTCACTAATGTCAACATCTTTATGAGACTGAGAAAACGTTCTCAACCAGAGAGTTTCCTTATAATTGAATATTCAATGAAACCATTATCCTTGATGTGCTCTGATATTAATCTGAATTGAGGGGCCATTTTCTCAGGCTCTCTAGATGAGAACATTTGTTCTGGGCACCGGGTACTGGGAAATGCTTTTGTTGACACCGTAAGGTTATCCCTCCCTAAACTGCCTCCAACTTTAAGCCCATGTTCAGGGTCTATGCCTTAGTACAATCCATAGTTACTGATCTAAAGTTATTCAGAGTTTTTCTTTTCTTTTTACTTATTTATTTTAACAGAGAAAGAGAATGAGAAAGAGAGAGAGAGCAGGAGAGGGGCAGAGAGAGAGAGAGAGAGGAAGAGAAAATCCTAAGCAGGCAAGCAGACTCTGCAGTGTCAGCTCAGAGCCAGACTTCAGGTTCAGATCTCATGAACCCATGAGATCATGACCTGAGCCAAAATCAAAAGTTAGATGCTTAACTGACTCAGCCACCCAGGCCCCCCCTCAGGGCTTTCCTTTTAACTACAATTATATTTTTCAAAAAATGAAACTAAGCACAAAAACAACATAGACTTGAGCCTAGCTCCACTAACTTGAATCCTCTGAAGTTTATCATTCTGGCCCAAGAGACTTTATTTCAGATTAGTAGTTTGGGGCCATCTCCAGAATCTGGTTTGTGAAGGATTTGGGACACCTGACTTAAATTTCAACTGGATTTTCTAGCTCAGGTTGGGGAGAGATCATTGCTGTGGTCTAAACTGTAGGCCTTGGGGCTGACTGTGCACGTTTGCCAGGTTTATCTCTAAGATCCCAGGCTCCTGAGAACTCAAAAATGTAGCATCTTCCCTTCATCATTATTATAAAGATAAAGGGAAAGGAAGAGGGAGTGATCCTGACTATCAAAATAAAAACTCTTGAAGGGGGCGCCTGGCGGGCTCAGTTGGTAGAGCAGGTGACTCTTGGTTTTGGGATTGTGACTACAAGCCCCCTGTTGGGTATAGGGATTACTTAACAACAAAATCTTTAGGGGTGCCTGGGTGGCTCAGTTGGTTAAGCAACCAACTTCAAATCATGATCCCATGGTTTGTGAGTTTAAGCCCCACATTGGGCTCTGTACTGACAGCTCAGAGCCTGGAATCTGCTTCAAATTCTGTGTCTCCCTCTCTCACCACCCCGCCCCCACTCACACTCTCTCTTATTCTCAAAAAGTAAATGAACGTTAAAAAATTTTTTTAATAAAATAAAATCTTCAAAAAAGATAATTAAAAAATTAAAATAAAACTTTTGCCTAGTGGCAAAATTACAGTGGTGGGACTTTGTATCCATACATATATGAAAGAGGTTTATTTTTAGGAAGTTTCAGCTTGCTATTAACTTTATGTAAATCCCATTTGTAAATGTGGGTTTGTTTTTTTTTTAAACCTAGCTTCCCCAGCCATTTCTTCTGAGAACTCAGATTGTAAGAACCCTTTTTACATTAGCTTAATCCCTTTAATTTGCCAAAGATAAGCCAACTAATTAGCCTATTGAGAGAAATTATTGAAAGAGTGAAACAAAACAGGGAGTTTCCTCTCCACTTCTCCTGGTTTCTTGAATGTAAATATGTTTTATATCAAAATTAAGTCTTAAGTCTCTATCCTTGTCTTATAGTTTAAATAAGCAGGATAAACAAATTGCAGAAAGCAATTAAACCAATGTTATGCAAATCTCTAAAATAAAGGAAAGGAAAATCTAAGGGTGAGGCTATCTTCTATGGATTAATCTCTTCTCTCCCTCTCATATACTAGAATTGTTTAACATAGGACTTTTCTATTCATGTGCCCCCTGGCCAGCAGCCAATGAGTCTGTCTGCCAGCACAGATGCCAGATGAGTAGCCCAGGGAAGAGAATAAATCCAGTGATTGGCAGAGACATCTGGTCACTTTAGTCCTACCTCCACTCTAGGTGTGAGCTTATTAATCTTTTGAGGCATAGTACTGAAGAGATGATGCCACAAAATAATTGCATTTTTGTTAATGATCACATTTAGTAAACAGCTGGCCTGTCAATATTGTAGGAACACACTCTGACTGCAACAGGGAGTGAAGCCACCTGCTGGCTTAAATGTGGCAGTGCCCAGTAACAAGTGTAGATGGGAAAATCTAGAATCAGATTCCCCTTAGGTGTGCCTTGCTCTCATTCCTGTTTTCCCTTTTCCACAGGGAATCATAAGTTCCAGCTCAGTAGTTAGCATTGTCTTCTTTCTGGCTAGGAGCATTCTCACACCTCACATGACTCCAGTTCCAGGCATTAGATGCTTCTGTGTTAAATGAGAAAAGCTTAGCTGAGCAGCTTGTCCTAAGGAAGGCCTTAGGAAGGTTAACAGGAAGGCCTGTTGTGAAATCCATAAAAAAATCCATTAAGTACACATGGCTATCTGTTGATGAGTGAATTAGGTTATCTGAGATGAAGTTGAGTTACTAAAGCAGTAAGCAAGAGAACAAGCAAGAAGAGAGCAACCTGAAAGGACTTTAATGCATATTCTGGTCCCTAAGAAGCAGGATTAGCACCCAAGAGAAAAACTCCAAAGAGCCTTGGCCCCAAAGCATGTTACTACGTGTTTGGGTGTAGCTGTAGTATAGTGGATCGAACCCTCATCTTGGAATGAAAGACCTCTGCTCTAGTCTTAGTTTTGTGGCCTTATCTCAGATTTTCTCTGAGTTTTAAGGAGTTGATAAAGATTAAATGATATAATTAATGGTAAAGCACTCATGCCCCAGAAATGAAGAGATGGCAAATATTAATGGTTGATGGAGGGAGGGGGTACTTGAAGCTCTAGAAAAGTATCTACATGTAAATGTGCCACAAACCCTAATAATTCCCTTTTCCTTTCGAGAAGCTTCTGAGGTACCTAAAAGAATCTCTCTAGACTTCCATTTAGCCCTCCATCCAGGCACCTCTACTTTACATCTTGCTGTTGATGCCTCATCGCTTTCTACCTTCCTGCCCAGGATCTTTGACTGATGCCTCTAGGAGACCTCAACATGACTCTCTTTGCCCCTAGACATGCCTCTTGTTCTCTTGCCTTCCACACACAAAAGTCAGAAAAACTCTTAGGGTCACAGCTGCCTGAACACACTGTTGACTGGTGGGGATATTCCTGAGATCAAGTTCAGTGTGGCTAACCCTGGAGAAAAGAGATTCAGAAGACTTCTGAAAGGCAAAATCATAGGACTAGTAAATTAAGGTTTCCTAATCCATACAAGAACTCCCAGAAAAAAAACCTTGGTTTCTTTTTTTTAAAGTTTTAGTTAAGTATTCTCTATACCTAACATTGGGCTCAAACTCATGACCCTGAGATCAAGAGTCACATGCTATTTCAACTGAGCCACCCAGGCACCCCACTGGTTTCTAAAATTATATTAACCTTAAGGACTTTTTTGGATAACTTACACAAATAGCAAGTCAACGGTGTCCACAACAAATGTTCCTTGAATGTAGGGACTGAGTCACATTTTCTTAGCCCCAGAGACTAGCACATTGCGTGAAGCATGGTAGGCTTACAGTATATGTTTGTTGAATTAAATCCATTTCTAACTTGTGTTTGTGTTCACTCAGAATTATGGAAAAGTCAAGCAAACTGATAGAAGAATAATTGCCTATAAAAAAAGTAAACTATATTTAACTACTCGGTCTTCTTACATTCTTGAAGGGAGGGAAAGATAAGTGAGTAACCCTGACTTAAAATAATAAACTGACACTATCTTTACAAATTCAGGAAACCCTGGGGTCAAGTTTTGGAGAGAAGTAAGATACTATTGGCTTTGGGGAGCCTGGGTGGCTCAGTCGGTTAAGCATCTGACATCGGCTCAGGTCGTGATCTCACAGTTCGTGGGTTCCAGTGCCGAGTTGGGCTCTGTGCTGACAGCTCAGAGCCTAGAGCCTGTCTTCGGATTCTGTGTCTCCCTCTCTCTCTGACCCTCCCCTGCTCATGCTCTCTCTCTCTCTCTCAAAAATAAAACATTAAAAACTTTTTTTTAAGAAAAAAAAGATACTATTGGCCATTTTTAGAGACAGGGCTTAAGTGGAGAGGGAGACGGTTTTAAACCCATTAGCATCCAAGACATAATTCACCAAGTCATCTGGTTCTATTGGAGTTGTGTACCCATAAGATAGGGAGCTTCTTGGAGATCACCAGCCCTTATGCACGCACATGAACTAAACTTCTGATGCTGGGATCACAGAAAGCATCAGAGAACTCAATATGTGCTGGTCCCTCATCTTCAGTGATGCTCACCTTCTAGACACACATTCACTCACTTCCTCATTTCCTCATGCTTACACACATAGATCCCTGAGTGGTTCTGATTCTGGAAGAGATACACAGGTACCTTATTTCCCAGGATAATGTGGATCCCAAGGTAACAGTGTACCTGACTGTTTATGTGTATATGGAATTTAAAACAATGTGAATAGTTTAGGGGCCCCTGGGTGGGTCAGTTGGTTAAGCATCCGACTTTGGCTCAGGTCATGATCTCACATTTTGTGAGTTTGAGCCCCGTGTCAGACTCTGTGCTCACAGCTCAGAGCCTGGAACCTGCTTCAGATTCTGTATCTCCCTCTCTCTCTCTGCCCCTCCCCTGATCATGCTCTCTCTCTTTCTCTTTCTCTCTCTGTCTCACAAAAATAAATATTAAAAACTTTTTAATCTGAATAACTTAAAATATATTAGTACAGCTCCTTAGCTGATGTTGGTTCTTAATGATTTTGATGGCTATGGGTTATCTTTCCAGAAAAATGAGCCTAAGGACACAGTACCATTTTTTTTCCATGTACATATAATTTTAGGAGATTTACAGATCTGCTGAAGGAGAACACTAAAAGCCTCATGTAAAAATTCTCTGGATAAGGAATTTGCAAAGAATACTTTTACGGAGTGAATCATTCCATAATCAATCCACTGACACATACATACTTAAAATAAAAGGTTGCAATGCAAATGTCTGTGAGAGTTGGGTAGGAAACCAAAATGAGTGATTCAGGGGGCACCTAGGGCAATAGAACAGGAGATGGTAGGGATGTGGAGACTTAGTGGTTTCATGACCTTGGAAGAGGCAGCTGCTACTTAGCCCCAACCATTTGCTGGCATGTAGGTTCAGTAATACCAGAATTTAGATTTCTAAAGAAGGAGAAAAATCTGGATTTTATTACATTTCCTGATTTTTAGCAGACTAGACTTCCCTCAATGACATTTTATTTTAAAAAGTTAAATGTATAGGGTGCCTGGGTGGCTCAGTCGGTTAAGCGTCTAACTTCGGCTCAGGTCATGATCTCACAGTTTGTGGGTTTGAGCCCTGCATCGAGCTCTGTGCTGACAGCTCAGAGCCTGGAGCCTGCTTCAGATTCTATATTTTCCTCTATTTCTGCCCCTCCCCTGCTCACACTCTGTCTCTGTCTCCTCTTAAATAAACACTAATTTTTTTCAAAAAAATTTAAATGTATAGAAAAGAAGAAAATTATACAGTGAATACTCAGATACTCACCAGCTAGTTTCTACAGGAAGCATTTGGCTTATTTGCTTTGTTACATATTTATCCATCTATCCCTTTACCCACTCATCATCCCTTCTTAATTTTTATGCACTGTAGTGTGAGTTGCAGACATCAACATACTACCTCTAAGACATTCTGGCTGCCCTTTTTGTTTTCTAGTCTGATCTATTTTTATTCATTTACCTGGCGTGTGTGTGTGTGTGTGTGTGTGTGTGTGTGTGTGTGTGCATGCACATACCCATGTATGTGTTTTAAATGAAGCTTCTACACCTGAGCTTACACATTCTGGGATTCAAGTGGTAATTAAAATGCCATTGCACTGCTGTGGGTAAGACCCATGCTTGTTGGCGTTACATGGAAACTGTCATGGGGTGTGGACGAAGTGGATTAGGAGTGATTTGGGAGTTCAGAATCTGCTTATTGTCCAGATCCAAATCTAAGAGTCATTCTTTCTGCCAAAAGTTACAGGATAAAAACAACCCTCCCATGTCCACAAAAAGAATGCAAAACACTATACAAGAAGAAGGCAATGTGAACAAATTCAACAACCAGTGACCAGATAAAGAGGTGTGCCGAGTATGGAGACAGAGACAGAGGGCCATTTGAAGGGCCACACAGTCAGACTAGCTGTTACTATGGTAATTAGTGGCAAGTCTTTTCCTGCTTATATTGGAGAGAGGAAGCAAAGTCTTCATTAAATAGCAAAATATATACAATAAAAGAAAAGTGGGTACAGTATAATCACATATTGATATCTCACACATTGTGCCAATAGAGTGCTATGTGTTTTGCTACAATAAAATTTTTAAAATAAACCAGAAAAATCAAATTAGGAAGTGGGCACAGAGAAATTCTGTATCTGGAAAACCACACTGTGAGGAAGTGGTAGAACTAAGCTGTGAACTCTGGTCTGTCTTGTTCCAAATATATTCTCTTAACCAAACTATTATACTGTGAAATCTCTAAAACATTTCAATATGGGAAACAAGTCTGGGGAACAGGAGATGACTGGGAACAGCTACGAGATTTGTGGGACCTGGTGAAAAACAAAAATGCTGGGTCTCTTTTTGAAAAGTTATTAAGAACTTCAAGACAGTGACAGAACATTAAACAAAGTGGCCTCAGGGCCCTAAGAGACCACACATGTTCCACATCCATGAAGGTGGACTAGGACATGCCATGAAATATGGAACTGAGACCACGGAAGTTTGTTTACAGAACATGAGCCAGAGAAACCAAGAGGAATCCAGCATTGACCAGAAGAGAGAATGTGTTTGGGTTCCCCAACCCCTTTGGTCAGCTGGAACTGAAACTTATCTAGGAAACCCACTTTATCATGTTTGTATGGTACAAATCCATGGCAGATAGATTATATAGTGAAATGGATGTAGAATTCAAGGCATAGGGTGCTTCCAATCTTTCTTGATTCATCCTTTCTTAAAGTTCTCAAGTTCCACTACTCCTGTGTGGTTGTAGCAAGCTCTCTGTACTCTCTCCTGACCCTTGCTATCAAGATCCTGGTGCACCAGTGGGTGGAAATAGGTCAACCTCTCTGCCCCATTCATGCACCTCCTCAGACCTCCACAAAGATGCAGATTTCAGTTCCAGAGGATGCCGCATGTGCCATATGTGACTCGTACACAAGCCCGTGAAGCCCTCGCATACCCTCGATCACAGTCCTGATCTCCTGTTATCAAGATCTGTTTGTGCAGAAGGGACTTAAGGATAGAAGGGAGGCCAGTGTGTCTGATGCATGCTAGTGAACACAGCCCTCCCAAGGCTGGATGGTGAAGCTGTCAAGCCTGTGTTCAAATCTCTCTGCTGTCCCTCTTGCCCACTGGTAATCTTCTTCTTCTTGGCATGGAGCCTCCTCATGAGATCTTTGGTTTGGATCCCACTATTCCTTACGTCCTTCAGATTGGCCCATTTTCCATCAAGCCCTAGACTTGGCCCTTTTCTCTTTTCTCAACAAGTCTTGGCTGACTCTCTCTTTCCCTCAGGGCTGTCCTATGTGATTGGCCAGGAGGAAATTCATCTCAGGCATTAATACTAAGACTAATGGCTAACAAGGATAAGGATGAAGGAACAGTAGGTACTCAGGCTGAATCTTTGCAAGAGGTATCTCCAATGGAGGGGCTACTTCGGCTCCCCTTAACTCCCCTTAACAATATTGTACTTATTTCACTGAGAGGACAGTCCTGCTCTCCATGAAGCAAGTGAAAAATATTTGTTCACTCTTAAATGAAACCTTAAATACTATACTTTTTGCCAATCAAACATTGAAGTTTAAAAAAAAGATAATGAATGTTGTTGAAGATGAAGTGCACCGACGCTCATACAGTGCAAGGGTATAAATTGGTGCGTACTTTCTGGAGGAAAATGTGGCAGTTTGATGGGAATGATTAAACACATGCACACACACACACACACACACACACACACCCCTTACATATATGTGCATTGTATATATACACTCATATTATGTACACATATACATCAAATATTTGAAGGACTTGTGTGAAGGTCAACAGTGCCCTGTGCAGCCCAGCCCCGCCTACCTCCCCAGTCTCCAGTCCCACCCTCTCCTTCTAGCTCAGAGTCTATTCACACTGCTTTCTCCCAGTTCTTCAACACACCCATGTCCCTTCTGCCAGGAAGCCTGCGCGATGTTGTTCTTTCTGTTTTATTTTTTTTTTCCAGTGACTCTTCATCCCTCTTTTGATTAATCTATTCCTTCTCATCTCTCAGATCTCAGTTTAAGGGTCACCTTCTCAAGAAGTCTTCTCAGACCACTACTCCTCTGCCCCCACCCCCTAAGTCTGGACAGGCTCCCTTATACTCTGCTTTTAGGAACTACATTCCTTTCCATGGAGCACTTAGCCTAAATTATGGTCTTCTCCTTTGTGTGATTATATTATTCATCTGTCTCCCTTCGTGCACTACAAGAGCAAGTTTATGTTCACCTTTCCATGCTCAGTGCCTAAAAATGGGTCTGGTGTTTGAAAGAGGCATAAGAAATACTTTCTGATTAAGTAAGTAAATGAATGGTGAGATTACATTCAATTTTTATTTTCTCCTTTGTCTTTCTTGTATTTTTCACTTTACAATGATCATGTGATTCTCTTATAATAAAAAGAAAATCATAAAAAGATTTTTTTTTTCCCCTTCCTTTGAGGCTGCAGCTGTTCTCTGCAGAGCCTGCTGTCGTTGGCACTGATCTTCTGATTGCTACCTTCCTAGGCCAGCTTCTGCCAGGGAACAGGATTAGGCTGCCTTGTCTCAAACTCTGCCCTACATTGGGGAATTTTCCCCTGCCCATCTCCTTTGGGTTATTCGCCACAAAGCAGGTGATTGACTCCTTTGGTTATCTCCCTCCTGCCCCAGGGGTACAGCCTGGTGGCCTTCATGACTCGGCAGAAGACCCTTTGACAAAACTGCATACCACGCCTGCCTTGCCAGCTAATGACAGGACACTGGGATTTTCCTGAATTCGAGTTCTGCTGTCGTGAGAGGATAGACCTCTGGCCATGAAACCCTCAGAAGTCACTCCCCTCCACTCCCCTACGTTCAAGAGAACTATAGTCATTGTGACTTTTCCTGTTGAGTCAAACCTAAGCGTTTCCAGGGAATTAATGAGTGATGTAATGGTTTTATCCTCAGACTGAAGTCCTTGCTTTCCTCCTATAAACTGACAGCACAAATGCAATTATGGTTGTAGCTAAACGAGAGTAATTCCTCCATATGGTGCTTCAGGTGGCCTTTAAGATATTTTTAATACTTCTGTGGGCAAGTTAAAAAAATCTTGTCAGTCTGCAAACATTTTGCCAGCCTCCCCAACGTTCACCTACACATTGCAATGTTACAAGGATAATTTGTCATTTAAAAACCTTTTCAGAAAGGGTTGGGGACTAAATAAATAAGGGTGGTACATCAGAAGAGACTGAGCCCCCTCAATCTGAAGAAGTACCATTCTGGCGGCTGGAGTAAGTATTTTCCATTGTTATTTAAGTTCTGACTTTTCCTCGGCCTGATTTATCTTTTCTCCGGCTGCGAGCCCACATAAATGACAAAGTTGCAGCACAGAGCCTTGTTTCTCTGTGTCTTAGATCCCTGGATATGCTGCAGAGATGGGGATTTTGCCACTAAGTATTTTCAGGAAATTCGTGGGTGAGGAGTAGCTCCTGATTGATAGAATAGCTCTATATCAGGACAAATGTGGCAGCAGGCAAGTTGCATTCATCTGGCGTTGAGATGAAAAGCTGATTACACAGCTGAGGGCAAATGAGGTGGAAACATCTTGGAGATTAGGTTTGCTCCCAGTGTCCTACATTTCAGAGGGATGTGATCATTGGTTTCATGTTGAATGTCTCCTGTGGACAGCCTTTCTCTCCTACAGATTGTTTTTCTGAGGGTTGAAATAAATACAAAAATCTATCCTGGAGATTTGAATGCATACATTTAGCTCAGTAGGAACAAAGAAGGATGTCAACAGCAGTGGTCCATGGCAGGCGTTCTGGGATAACTTTGTTGTCCTGCATCCATGGTAGATGATACACTGAGGTATAGGTTGACTAAAAAGATTTGAGCTGAAAACATAACTAGTTAGTGTGATGAATTGTTGGGTCCTTTCTAGAATGATCTGTTATGCTGTCATATTCTGTGAGAGCCTAGTCCTCTGTGGGAGTGTGAGGTCCCTTCCCCTGGGAACGCTCACTGGGGTGTCCTTCCTGTCTGTCTTCCCTTCACACTCCCAGAATTCACTAAGTGTCTAGTCCCCAATTTTACTCCAGCTGATCTCTCCCTGACATACACACACGGTTCTGCAGCACCTGTCCCCTGCATCAGCTCTTGGGTAAAAGCAACTCCTTGCTTCTGACTGGTCATATAATGGGAAGGTGGGACTCTGCCTCCCTGGAAGATGCCCCTGGCCACATCCTATCTCTTTTCCAACCTGGGTTAGAGTCCTTCCAAATGGAACTAACAAATTTTTTTTTTCTCTGTGCTTGGTTTCTCTGCTTCAGTTTTAAACACATTTTTTGATTTTCTAGGTCACATATTGAAATCACCCACCTCAGGGAAGGACAGAGATTCAATTAAACAAAGCAGATCACTTACACATGGAAGGCAATGCAGGGGTGAAAAGGTAAACCACGGGGGATGGCAGGAACCATCTCTTATATTTTCTTGGTTCCAATTAAAAAGCAACATACTTTGATAAACAGATGGACTAAATTCAGCATTTTAAAATTCACAGGCATTGTTGCATCATGTTTTATTTTTATTTTTTTTTATTTATTTTTTTTCCCATATTTTATTGTCGTTTTCCATACAACACCCAGTGCTCTTCCCCACAAGTGCCCTCCACCATCACCACCACCCCTTTTCCCCCCTCCCCCTTCCCCTTCAACCCTCAGTTCATTCTCAGCATTCAATAGTCTCTCAAGTTTTGCATCCCTCTCTCTCCCCAACTCTTTCTCCCTCCTCCGCTCCCCCTGGTTCTCCATTAGGTCTCTCTCTTGTTTTCCTGCTAGACCTATGAGTGCAAACATATGGTTTCTGTCCTTCTCTGCCTGGCTTACTTCACTCAGCACGACACCCTCAAGGTCCATCCACTTTCCTACAAAGGGTTTCATATGTTTTAGATTATAAGAGACAGCTTTTTCCTGTAGGAAGGCAGCATGGTCTACTGGGGGCTTCTGGGTCAGAAGGATTTGGGATTAAACCTTTTCCTTAACCGTGCAAACTCAGGTAAGTAATTGTTCTTTCTCATCTCCGTTTCCTCATCTGTGAAATGGGAATAATACCGACCACGCTGGGTAGCTGTGAAGACTAGCAATTATGTTTATAAAGTAATCTCTTCAAGCCTGAGCCAGTTTTATGTTCTCAACTAGCTGTGCTTCATTGAGGTCAAGAAATGGGCTTTATTGAAATGAATATCCCCAGAATCTAGTACAGCATCCAACATATTTTATGCCCTTAGTAACTATTTATTATAAGAGGAGCACCTGTAACCCTAAATGCCTATACCACTAACCTGTTAATTAGTGTATACCTTTGTATTAATATGTAACCTTTAGCTTATTTATATTTTGTCTTTATAAATAACCACTTTGGGAAAATAGTTTTCTTCTTCTCCTTCTCCGCTAAACCATCTCCTACATATTCCCCACCTTCCAACCTTAGAGTAAATGCATACTTTTAGGTTTGATTAAAGCTCAGGATTTCTGAATCTTTTCAGAGGGCTGTTTGGGGTTATCATCTTTTTTTCTCTCTAGGACTAAGATCTTATGGCTTTGGTATTATTTTGTTGATTTACTTTAAAAGATTCCTACACCAATTAAAATCTAGTTAGACTCAAGTCCTGGAAAAATTTACATACTTCCCATGAATATCAAATCGCAGATTGTCTGTATGAGCAAAACTGACAACAATTGCTCCTAACACGTTGCGAAGGTGATGCTTCTCCCTTAGGAGTGCCTCTGAGGCTGCAATTTCAAGAAGTCAGTATTGTGGGAACTGGATCCTTCTAGGATAGGTTTTTAGGTGCAAAACAAACAAAACTTCAAAGAAATGAGTTGTGTTATTGCCTCTTCTTCTAATTGACAGTGATGGGCTTTAAACAAAAGTGCTGACCTAGTATTGACTCTGCTCCTAATTGGGTGACCCTGGGACAGCTACTTGACCTCTCTGAGCCTGTTTTCTAATCGATAAGGTGAAACTTAAAAAAGGTAGTTGTGCAGACTGAATGAGATAACTACCTATAAAGTGCCTAGCAGTGTTTGGGGAATATTTTAAGTAGGAATAAACCTGAGTTTCCATAAGCTTACTATTTCTAGAAAAAAAATTGAGGGAAAAATCACTTTAAAATATCTTCCTATGTTTTCCCACATTTATTTATTATTTGAAACCAGAATTTGTTCAGGGCAGATTTCTCAAGTAACGGATACATAAAATTTGTGTATTTTATGTACATTTATCAGGGAGCAGATTAAAGGCAATGCCCTTTCTTGCCTACCTATTTGGAACAGATGGAAATGGCATTCAGATCAAAGACCAAAGCACCATATCATTAAGGCCTCAAATCCTCTCATGAGAAGTTTGGAGGCAGTTCCTCCCAGTAATGATTAGACACTTATTCAAGGGCAGAATAGTGTAGCCTTGATACCAAGTGTATACTGACTCACCAGCATAGAAACTATGGTGATCCTGGACTGCGGTTTTCCAGCAAGCGGGTAGCCTTCACTCTGGGTCCAACCCTGTTGACCTACTACTCAGTCCTCCTTTCCTGGATCGTTGAGGCCTCACTTCATTTTTTATCTTGGCCCAAACTTATTTAGCTCTTAACTACGAGTAGTAAAAGTAATTTATCTTAGAGTGAAGTCCAGTTAAAGGGCAATTTGGAGGCCGAGGTGGGGCATGGGAGAGACTAACACAAATGTTTTGTATTTACATGACGATCCTATTTCTTGAGTTTTCCTCCTTTCCTCCTTCAGGCACTTATTACCCAGAATGGCTAGGCTGGGGGTGCAAGGGCAGGGAGCGATGACCAGACCACTGGAGCGGCACAGCCTCGCGGGGTCTCCGTGGCGTGGGAACCTCGGGAACTGTGGTAGTCGTACACCTGCTCCCTTTCCCCCATGTATCCTTCGACCAGCCCGGAGCCTGCGCTCAAAAGGGGCCCGGAGGCGGTGGGCTGGGGGCAAGGAGCCCAGGGATTGGCTGCTGCCCTGGCTGTCCACCTTTTACCTCCCCTAAGGAACACGGCCTCCAACCCAGCGCCCGGGCTTGAGCTGCCCAATAACCTCACCGCGCCCAACCAGGCCCAGCGGCTCCACTGCTGATTGGGCCCCGTTCCTTCCCGCTCCACCTTGCCATCTGCCCGCCCCGGGCGCCGCTGCACGTTTCCATTGGTCATCAGTCCTGCCTATCAGTCTACGGCTCGCCTCCCCCAAACAGACGGCCGAGCCGGCGCGTGCTAGGGAGGCGGGGCCTCCGTGCTGGGGGCGGGGCTGGGGCGGGGCCTTGGCGGAGGCTGGCGTTGCGGTGGCTTTGGGCTCTGGCTCTGGACTCCAGCGCAGCATCCTCGCTGCAGCCGCTACAGCTGGCTGCCGCACTTGGTCAGGTAAAGAGAGCCTTGTCTGTCCTGCTGGCGGTCTGCTCCGCCTCTTCTCCCTCCCTACCACAGGTTGTCTGTTCCGCCTCTCGGGGCCTGAGGGCTCTCGGAAAGAGGCATCGAATCTGTTTTGCCCCTTACCTTCCTTTCCTTCCCTTCTGCGTCCATGCCTCAAGCTCCCCAGCCAAGCGGTGCCGACGTCAGTTAGTGGGGCTCCCCGGGTCACCCTAACGCTCTCACTACAGAACTGTCGTTAACTTTCAGGTCCCAGTTCCCGTGACCTGCCAGTGCAGTCTCCTTCCCAGCTTGGCACAGGAAGGGTGCAAGGGCGGGCGGGGAAGGGAGGGATGCAGCGCTTCATTTTGAAGCTGGATGTGTTTAGTTCACAGCGGGAGTACCTTAGTGGGGTTGATTTGGGAACGTTACCTGCTTCAGAATGATGACTGGCAATGACTAGAAGGATATCTGTTGCTGCTTTGTGCTTATATTTATAGGTGACATTCACCATCACCGTTTGCTTCTTTCATGAACATCATCATCACGACCATCTCCGTCAACATTTATTTTCCTCCATCAGAGCCCTTCAAGTTCTGCAAAGGCAGGCCCTGTTCAAGCATGTAAGTGCTGACTCCCCCCAAATAACAAACAGTGCCCTTGCCCCCCAAGGCCAGAGCCAGGTCTTCCTTTAGCTCAAGGTCAAGTAGTTGGGAGTGGGGTATGAAGGGGGAGAGTTTCCTTATCCCTATTGGCAGTTGAGATTGCCACAGAAAACCCATTGCTTTAATCATCCACACTGCTGTTTGCTGACTATGGAGAGTTTGGCACTGGCAGTCACACAATCTGATGGACTGAATGCAGAGTCCAAGACCTGGGATACAGGCCTATGCAATATGGGTGCTTACGCCACCGAAAGGAGAATGTCTAGACCCCAAGCTTTTAAGAACAGATGAACTAGTTTAGCATCTGACTTTCTTCCCCAGTGGCTCCAGCTGGGCTAAAGCACCGTCTGTGTTGGCACGTGCATCATGTGCCGTGCCCTCGGGGGATCTAAGTTCCTGGGAGAGAGAAGTATGTTGTCTATAACAGGTAGCATTTTGTGAGCACAGGATTGGGATTCAGCAGCCAGGGCTTGGCTTTTCAGGTCTTGCTACAAGATCACTTGAATCTCGGACTTCTTAATTTTTTTTTACAGAAGGGGAAAAGAATGCAACTGAGAGTTGCATGCCAAATTAACTGTCCTTGTGGAAGATACTGCTTTAAAAGTGTTTGGAAGTCCCAGGTCTTGGTCAAACATCTAACCATTAGTCTTCTTTTTTCTCAGCTGTGGTTATGGCCCCATGTTAGGACAAATGAATCCAATGCCTTTAGATATACTGCAGGGTCTAAGGAGCAGTGATCTCACTGGGGGGAAACAGAGGATAAAAGTTGGAAGATGGTATATCATAATGGTTAAATCCATAAACCTGTCATATGAATGCCAATCCTGGATGAACTATTTACTAGCTGAGTGATTTTGGCAAGTCATTTACTCCCTTGAACTTTAGTTTCTTATTTGTAAAATGAGGGTTATATTACCTGCCCCAGAGGAGAAGTTGCAAGGACTAAATGAGAGAGTATAGTTAAATGCTTAGTAGTTCCTGGTACATAGTAAAGAAAGAATGAATGGTAACCGTTCTTGATAATATTTGCCAACAAGTATAATAAAGGCTAGCGTTCTGTCCCTAAACATGCATCCCCCTCATGTCTTTTTCTAGGTCTTAAAACATGCTAATGGGGGATGGCAGATTTCAGGTTCCCCATAGGACTCCATCTTGGAGGGATGGCACTGATTGAAGCCACTGTGTATGGACAGAGATTTCTCTCACCAGTCTGCTCAAATGCTTAGCAAGCTTTTTTAAGATGAATTCGAGATGCAGCTTTAGTGAAGGTTTCTGGGCCTCCGGGCCCATCCTAGGCTACTGCTTTCTCCTTGGCTGTTCAATGCCCTGACTTGGTAAATTGTGCTTTTTACAGAATCACTAGTGAATGCACTGGCTTCTGCCCAGGAGAAGCAAAAATTGCTTTTTTCAAAGTGAAGAAAATCTAACTTGCCAGCATGGGAGAACCTGTGTTTTACAATATTTTTCTCCTCTAAGAAGAATATATTTCCCTTAGCCAGTGTAGAAAATAGCAAGCATTATTTATGTGATTCAATTTTCTCATTTAGAAAGAGAGGTTAGCAGTCTCATCAGCTATTTGGGGATACTTTGAAATTTGCAGGATACTGTCAATTATATCAGTTAGGATATGGGATAGAAACTCAGCAGAAACAGTCATAAGCAAAAATGAGCATTTTTGGCTAACATAACCAAGCCAGGATCACACTGTAATGTCTTCAAGAGGAAGCTGATCCTGAGAGTGAAAAGCTTTCCTGGTTTGCTAGCTTGATTTCTGTGTCTTTGTCTCTATCTCTTTTAGTTCTACCCTTTCTCTTTCTTGGCCTTATTGTTTTCTTTTTCTTTTTCTTTTTTTTTAAGTTTACTTATTTAGTTTGAGAGAGAGAGAAAAAGCTTGAGTGGGGAGAGGCAGGGAGAAGAAGAGAGAGAGAATCCCAAGCAGGCTCTGCACTGTCAGCCCAGAGCATGAGGTGGGGTTTGAACTCACAAACTGGGAGATGGTGACCTGAGCTTAATCGACTGAGCCACACATGTGTCCCTAGCCGCCTTATTTGCTGTCACAGACCCTGTCCTCTCAGCGTCTTCTTAGGCTGTAGGTTCACATCCATCTAGCTCCGTAAGCCAAGCGTAGCTCATGGGTCTTCTAGATCCACAGTAAGTCCTACAGAAGAGCTATGATGGATTAGTACTCGAGCACAGGCTTAACCCTGCCTAGGAAGAATGTGTTTGCTAAGGGAATAGGCTCCTGTGAGTCCTATTATTGTCTGGGAGTGGATCTCACATCCTAGTCTTCCCTCTCAACAATAAAGTTGGTGGCGTTGTCCCCAGAGGAAGATAAATGGGAACAGGCTTGATGTGATGGTAAGGACTCAGAGACCCTCCTCTCCTACTTCATGTATGGTGACTCCAAGTCTAGTTTTTAAATTTGTTTAATGTTTTATTTATTTTTGATACAGAGAGAGACAGAGCAAGAGAGGGGGAGGGGCAGAGAGAGAAGACGACACAGAACAGGAAGCAGGCTCCAGGCTCTGAGCTAGCTGTCAGCACAGAGCCCGACGCAGGGCTCAAACCCACCAACCTGAGAGCTGACCTGAGCCTAAGTCAGAGGCTTAGCCAACTGAGCCACCCAGGCGCCCCTCCAAATCTAGTTTTATGTTAAACCTTTGGACTTAAGCATGTGATCTCAGGCATAAATGTGTTTTAGATGATTTTGCCTTTAATGTTTTTTTAAAATTAAAACTTTACTTGTATAATTGTGAAAATTCATCAGAGATACTTAATAATATACAGCGATTCCAGTCTTGGTAGATCATGTTTGGGGGTTACTCATACTCTCTTGTTGAGACTTTGTTTTAACAGGAACCATTATATTTTAGCAGCGCATAGTCTCTGTGTTAAAAATCAGCTTTATTCTATGCAAGTCCCAGCCTGTGTGTTGACAGAGTTACAGCCATTAATCTCATTTGCTTGATCTTGTAGAGATGCTAAACCATGGGAATTGTGTCCTCATGGAGTAAATATGAGCTTGCACCAACAGGCTGGCCTGTGAGGGAATTGAAACATCCCTGTGTTTAGCATCTGAGTGGAAGTGCTGACAAAGCAGTCATCTGTGTGCCCTGTAACCTAATAATTACTAACGTGGGAAGGATGGAAAGAAGGCGAGGAACCTCCTTACCTTGTCAACATATAAAAGCAAGGCTGTAGGAAATGGACCATTCCTTCCCACTTAGGTTTCTCAAGAGCCGGCTACATGTAAAACGTGCCCCTGAATAAGGTGTATTTTGCATTTAGGCTTTGAAAATATGATGCCATAGTTTCGGTATGGGGCTGAGGGAGAGGGGTAGAAGACCCATTGGTCTTCCCTTTGAGCCAACTCGCTCTACCTGTTCCTTGAAATGATCTTTGTAATTCCATCTCATTAGGGCTATACCTACTTCTCCTTTCTGAAGTGGCATAAATGATTACTAGAGACCAACATCGTTCAAATTAAACCATTTTTACCTTGGTCTTCTGAGTCACAGGCTATTGCGGGCGGATATTTTGGAGGTAGGCAGGCCTTTTTTTTCTTTTTTAACAAGATAACAACAGAGTTTATGAGCATGTTTACCTTGCTTACACATGGGAGCACCCAGACAGGAGTAGCTCCATGCGGTGGTGAGAACGTGGGCTTATACACCATCTTAGGCCAAAGGAACAGGAGTTTGGGGCTTCTGGGTTGGGGAGGAAAGTTATGGGAAGGTGCCCAAGAAAAGTACAGTTAAACAAGGGTTACTTAGTAAGGTTTGTTATGCATATTTAAGTCAGTGCCTTCTCCATTTAGAAGAGTTATTAAGCATTTTCCTCTTCCTGGCATGGGAGAAGGAGACACATTTTACAAGTGGAGATTCTCTTTATAATGTACATTTCATTTACAAAAGGAAAACTCGTGCTTTTTTTTTTTTGTGATAGCTTTTACTGCATCTTCCTGAATCTCAATGGCTGTTAGCTCAAACTCATCCATATGTCAGAGAGGCATATTTTTGGTGGTATATTCTGATATCTCTCATTCTGCCCTTTGAAACTTCATTATTTTTTCCAGGAAGTGTCATTGAGCAAAAGCCAAGTCAGCATATAGCTCTAGAGAGATTCAGGTTTGCAGGGTAAGAGATCTACAAAGGGAGGAAGGGAGAGAGAGAGAGAAAACAAGAATGAGAAAGCAGAAAAAAAAAAAAAACCCAAATTTAAATGCCCTGCCTCATCTCATTAAATCAGTCTCTCAGTCCTGGGAATAGGTCGGTCTAGTTAAACAGTTATTTCAGGAGGCAGTAGTATAGGTGGGAGTCAGGTGCCTAGCTCAGCAATCTATATGGTGTAAGCAATCAGGCATTTAGTAGGGGGGCATTTCTAGGGAGAGAAAAGAAAAACAGAAGTTAATGGTTAGAACAAATTATAAACTCAGTTTTTGAACCCAGAGAAGACTTGTTTAATAAGATTTCTAAACGTTGGGCTTACAACATCCTTCAATGGCGGAGTTAGGACAGGCAGTGGCAGTCTGATGATTTGCATCCTGGGTTGATTTCCTGGTTTCCAGTTTGAATGTCTTTGGCGAAGGCATTGGGTGTTCCAGTCAACCTTCTGAGTGGCCTTCTGAGCAACAAAGGTGGGAGAAGGCAAGACTTTTTTTTAATGTTTTTTTTTTTAATTTATTTTTGAGAGATAGAAAGTGACAGAATGAGCAGGGGAGAGTCAGGGAGAGAGGGAGATAAAGAATCTAAAGCAGGCTCCAGGTTCTGAGCCAGCTGTCAGCACAGAGCCCATCGCGGGACTCAAACCCACAAACCATGAGATCATGACCTGAGCCGAAGCCGGACACTCAACTGACTGAGCCACCCAGGCGCCCCAAGGCAAGACTTTTTAATAGTCATGCTGGCCATTAGGATCTGGGCATTAATGGACATGTAGCAGATGCAGCCTGAGGGTGGACTGGGGAAGGCAGATAAGGCTAAAGCGTAGGCAGGAAACACCGTCATGTTGCTACTGTCAAGGTGCTGGTGCTAACATGCCATGGGGAGTCCTCTGGTATGTGTTCCTGTGAAGAAAGCAACAGAGAATGGGAGATGACATGAGGACCAATATTTATTAATCCACCCAACACAGCAGGCTGTGGCTTCTCTTCTTAGGTATCGTAGCCCTGTTTTTGCCCGTATGAGTATCTGTCCACACTCATGCAGGCTCAGAGGCTTTCTCCAGTGATTTCCCCTGTGAAACATGGAAGGAAAAATATAGATGTTTCAGAGAGAAGGAACCTGTCTACTTCTGAGGAGAAGCTCCCTCTGGTGATCCACTCATTGTGGTAATTTGGGGAAACCATAAAAGTTTCCCAAATTGTAACATTGGCCCAAAAGGACTTCCAGTGGAATTCTCTGGAAGAATGGCAGCATCGGTGGCAGAGAAAACCCTTTTGAACAGCGCTTCAACAGAGCTGTCTCACACTCCCCAAGAGCTCCTTTGGGTATCCTGGTTTCTTTCCATGTTCCGGAGCAGCTCTTCTCTTTGACTTGTAAAGATAGCGGAGTTAGGTGGGGGAAATGATTTTGGAATGACAGTTGCTATCACAGCATTTAATGATCTTTCTCCAGTGTGAAACTGGGCAAATACTGTTATGTTAGATGTGTTCAGTCCCCTGGAGGCAGTCACTGAAATCATCAGCATTTCCAAAGGGTGTGTGCATTGCTGCTCAGATCTGATCACGGATTAAAAACCCGGCCCTGTGGTCTTAACTTTGCCAGTATGAATAAACCTGTTTCTCACCTTTACACCAGGGAGTCTATATAACTTGTTGATGTTCTCCTTAGAGGGAAATACCCTCAAAGTCCAGTCCAAGGGCAGGCAGCAAGTATATTTCTTCTGTGCTTAATGCAGGAGATTTAAGCTCCTTCCCGTGGTTACCTAATTCCTCGGTAGGTACTTCGGTGTAGTAGGTAAGTGGTATTTTATGTCTCCGATAGATGAGCAGTTCAGGGATCAGAGAGGTTAATATGCTTACTTAGAGGTATGGCTTTTAATGGAATCTGGGTAGCATTTGTTTTACCTGTTGGGCTTGCATTCCACCTTCTGTCTAGGCCCTAGTAAGCCAGAGAGAACATTCCTGGCTTTGAAATTTTTTAAACTTCCACAGCAGGATAAACCATAAATATAGTGCAGTCTTCTGGGTATGGGTTTAGTGAAAAGCAAGAGTTGCTTTTTTTAGGCATTAACATGATTACCCTTTCTCTTTTTAGACGAAGACAGCCACTTTAGAACATTTTCTAGGCCTGGCTCATACTTGGAAAGCTTTGCAAATAAT
Source organism: Suricata suricatta (assembly GCF_006229205.1). NCBI lineage: Eukaryota > Metazoa > Chordata > Mammalia > Carnivora > Herpestidae > Suricata > Suricata suricatta. Next base: position 74,893,240 of record NC_043708.1, read on the forward strand.
TTTTTAAAAGCCCACAGGTCTGCAGAAAATGGAATTCATCTACAGAATTGGCATCTGTTCTGTCCCCATTTGCCAATGTTCTCATCTCCTTTTACCTGTTCCTGCAGTCGCATCCTCTACCTTCACCTGCAGGAGACAAATGGCTTCTTTCTGACCCACCCAATCCCTATTGAGATGAACAGCAGTAGGACATAATCACACATAATAGGAGGTGTTGTCCTTGTGTAAAAGTCACTTTCTGATTTGTCTTGAGCTGGTCCTGATTTCTTGTAAGCTCTGAAAACATAGATCACTTCTAATTTTCATGATTATTTGAAGAACTGAAACTCCATGATACTCTAGTGTCATAGGGAAACTGGCAGATTGAAGAAAAAAAAACCTTACTATTTTCTCAAGGATCATTACCTTATTTCTTACTCTATAGTCCTTGTACCCAAATTATTCTCTAGGTAGGTGACAAGGTATTTTTTTCTAGTCGTACAGTGGAGAAAACTGAGATGGGGAGACAAAAAAGTGACTTGCCCAAGGTCACTCACGGTCAGTGGCACAGCCAAGAATAGATCCAGGTCACCCGACTCCCTGGGCTTTGTTTATTACATCATTCAACTTCTCTTCAGGAAGGAACAACCGTGCCAGCAATTAAAAAAAAATGAAAGGACAGACAACTCTCAGACTTCATTTTGGGGACTTGGTCTCTTTATAATTTTTATTTTTTTTCCATTTTTGCTGAAATATTACCAACTGCCAAATGGCTCACTACTAGCTAGATTTTAAGACCTTAGAACCAGTGCAGAATTTGATAAGAACAACATTCTGTATCCATAGTCAGTAGTACTGGATTGTACACTTAAGTTGTTAAGAGGACAGAGCTCAGGTCAAGTATTCTTCCTAAAATAAATAAAAAATTTTTAAATGGTCAACACAATTCTGATATCATAGTCACAGACTGGACCAATGACATAGCAAAAAGGAAAGGTGGCTGAAGGCTCCAAAGTGGTTGCATACAGATCTTGTGCTCAATCCACATCCAACAAGGACAAAATATACAGAAGAGGGAGAAGGGACATATGGTCTAAGACTTATACTTAACCTCTAGAGCAGCATGGACCCTGGGGAATCACATCAAGAAAACAAAGGTCATCAACAAGAAGAGAACAACATGTTAGGCCAATTTTTATAAAAGAGGGCTTACATATTATTATAAAAGAGGGCTTTAATACTACAGCCAGTATATGATGTACAAATTCTGCTACTTGAAAAGGATGAAGGCAAATTCACAGAGGGAGAGGAAGCAGAACTACTCCATTCTTATTTTGTTCTTATCTTGCTTAGTATCTTTTCTATGCAAGCATAGTGGGTGAGAATTTCCATCTACAAACACAGGTATATAAAAAGTATCTCATTTCATAATTTTTTTTCGAATCATACTCATTTTTGTTTCAAGCCTCTTCCTTCTGGAAAGGTAGAAGACCTACTCTCAGTCCTTCTTAGGGGCACACCATTCCCCAGAGTTGTGTCAAGGCTCCAGGGTGTTGGCACAGTGGGGCAGCATTGGTAGAGGGGACCCTCTGGTCCCTGAGGCACCTGACCGCACAGGTTACAGTGTAGCGCCATGTTTCTGCTCACATAACTCTCCCAGTTGCAAGTATCTAGTTCATCATGGGCCACAGAAATATTGTGGTGACATATCCTATCATCCTACCTAGATGTGCCACACACAGCTCTGGGGGCTTGTGGCCTCTTTGGGGACAATGTCTGGAAGCAAGGGCTGGCTCCTCCCTCCTGGGTTTATAAACTTCCCTCCCTCCTTTTCCAACTGCTAGAGGGAGATAAATCTCCATGTTGCTTCAAGGCTCTTTATGTCCATAAACTTCATTCCTTTTTCCCTCCTTCAGGAAATTCCCTATGTTCTTCTAAGTACTAAGATTTTGGAAAACAAATTCCAGAAATATTCTCAGGCTATTTCTCTCTTTCTCCTTGCCTTTTACCTCTCCTGATGCAGTGAATACCAATTCTGATACCTACCTTATTGGGAGTCAAACAAAAGGGGAAAACACAAGGAGAAATAAAAATAAATTATCTTTTTTGGGGGGGAGGTGGGGAGAGAATCCTAAGCAGGCTCTCTGCTCAGTGTGGAGCCTGAAGCAAGGCTCAATCCCATGACCTGAGTCAAATCCAAGAGTCAGACGCTCTACTGACTGAGCCACTGAGTTGCTCCCAGATTAATTATTTCTGAATATTTCATTCCTTTTTTAGAAGTAGTGATTTGAGATATCTGTCTTATTCATATCCATTTCCCTTTCTCTGAAAATGACCCCAATATACAAGTATGGGCTCTGTATACATAAGATCATGTCCCTGGTCAGCGTTACTTAAGGGATAGAAATCTGACCCAAGCATGGCCAATCGGATTGTCTAACCCAAGAATGAGAGTTGAGGCCTGAAGGATGGCAGTGACTGAGAGGCAGTAGAGTTAAGTCACAGTTAGAAAAGTGCTCCAGGGGGATGGCCTTTGAGCCCTGTCCCGGAGGCCATTGGAAGACTCTGCCTCCTGTTCTTGGCTTTTCCACCCTTACTTGGATTTCATTAATTTACCCACAAATTTCATGAAATTGGATCTGCCTCTGTTTTTGTTAAGGTAGCCTAAATTAGGTTCAATTGCTTGCATCCAGAAGAAATTCAAGAATGGTCCTCAAAAATGCAAAGGCAGAAACACATGGTGATGAGGAAATTGAAACTCAAGTTAGGCAAAGAGATAGTAAATAGAATCTAGCTACTTAAAGTGTGTTCATCTAATAATTTAAAATGGCCATTGCAAGAATTGTATTTGTGATCCTGGAACAACTTTTGGCATTTTTTGAGGACTTTTTATTTTATTTTATTTTATTTTAATTTTTTTTAATGTTTTATTTATTTTTGATACAGAGAGATACAGAACATGAGAGGGGGAGGGGCAGATAGAGAAGGAGACACAGAATCTGAAGCAGGCTCCAGGCTCTGAGCTAGCTGTCAGCACAGAGCCCAACGCGGGGCTCGAACCCATGAACGTGAGATCTGACCTAGGCTGAACCGGAGGCTCAACCGACTGAGCCACCCAGGCGCCCCTGAGGACTTTTTAAAAATGTTTGTTTGTTTTTTTATTTTTGAGAGAGAGACAAATGCGAGTGAGGGAGAGGCAGAGAGAGAGGGAGACACAGAATCTGAAACAGGCTCCAGGTTCTGAGCTGTCAGCACAGAGCCCGATGTGGGGCTCAGACCTACATACGTGAGATTATGACCTGAGCTGAAGTTGGATGTTTAACTGACGGAGACACCCAGGTGCCCCATGGACTTTTTTTTTTTTTTAAACTGTGGACACTGCTTTGTAGTAAGGCTGTTGACACACTATTGAACAGCCAGATGATGTGTGGGGTTTTTGAGAATTGAAGTGCTTCTATCTGAGAGCTTGCTGAAGAGTCTAGGGTGGCTTTGTCAGGATAAGATGTCTCAGGTGTTTAAAGGGCCCTTGAACAGGAGACAAGTTGGGTTTACAAATTCTGGAAGTAAGGGCAAACACCGATGGAAAGGTATTAAGAAATGGATTTTGGCTCAGAGTAAGGGATTTTTTTTTTTTTTTACATTTATCATTGCCTGAAGGCCATGAGGTTTCCTTGTGGGCTAGAGAACAGTTTGCTCTAGAAGAGTTTAAGTTGAGACCAGACAGTCTGTTATAGTGAAAGAGAAAATCCAGAATTGGGCTAGAATGGATAATTCCGAAGTTTCCTCTAAATCTAAGATTCCATCATTTTCCCTATGAATTTTGTCGACTCCTAGGCTAGAAAAATGCAATAGGAGTTAAAGAATTTCAAAAACACTATTTTATCAGATTTCTCTTCCTTTATATGAAAAACAAAAACAAAAACACCCACAGGCTATACCATATCATTGAGAGAAGACACTTTCACAGAGAGAAACAAGAATTTATTTTCTATTCTCTAAATCCGTACTGATAGTGATTAAGACTTCACAGCCAGGTGGTTCACGGAATGGAAAACAACATTTCTGTGATATTAATGTAATCACGCAAAACCCCGGGAATGCTGGATTCCATTGTCCCTAAATCTCTAGGCTACATGAAACTAAATAGATTTCTTGAGTTATTTTACAGAAGAAATCAGAATCCCGACCCTTTCCCCAAACCTTTATAAATGAGGAAGATGTAACCAGGGCGCCTTTTGTGGGACTGAAATGAGCAGTCCAGATGTTTTACCCACCTCCTCCCAAGACACCTCGCATGAGCCACTCCCTTTTACAACCATGTGACCATTTGTGTATTTTAGATTCTTACTCTTAATTAGCGGGTAAGAGCTGGATTATTCTAGTTTGTCATTTATCACAGCGAGCAGATGCTGATATTCGATAATCACATCTTAAGCAAGAATGGACAAGTAAAGCCACTTAGTTTGAAATCCTGGTCTTGCAGACTCCCATCAGACATAGTTCAACATGAAGATTTTCATAATCCCTCTCATAATCTCTCACTCTTCATGTAAAAACCTTAAAAAATGCAAGCATACATATCACCATTCATTAAATCTCTATTTGCTATGACTTTTTATAAAGAGCATTCAAAAGAATCCAGTCTCTTCTGCTTTGCAAATTGGATTCTCAAGTCATTTTAAAGACATCATTTGCAATGTAAGTAAAAACATGTTTTCTGTCTATTTTAGAGTCCAACTTAAAAAAAAACATAATCACGGAATGTAGGGTCTGAGGTAAAGCCATTTTAAAAATCATTTCTGGAAATGTAAAAAATACAAAAAGGTACAAAGAAGGAAATAAGAATCCATATTCTCACTATCTTTCGTATTCCACATTCCCTCTACTTTTGGGAAACACTTTAAACAAATAATATATGTTGATTATCAAGCATTCAAAAAAGGCAAAAAAGTTACAAAGATGAGAATTAAAAAACAATGCTGTCAAATCCTACAGTTCCCATTGTTAACTTTAGATGAACATCATTTTAGACATCTATCTATGGCTATCTATCTGTCTCTCTGGATGGATATTTAGATAGAAATACTTTTATAAAAATAAATAGAGATGCTGTTCATAACCAAAATAATTTTTAGAAAATATTCAAGCACTTAAAAAAATTGAATTGAAATGAAAGAATAGTCTAACACCAAATGAATGTACCTCATTTCAAGATACATTATTTCTTTAAAAAAAAAAAACTCTTTAAGGCTAAAGTATCATGAAAAGTACTACAAAGTTGGACTCGCCATGTTTAATGATGTTGCTGATTTTAGGAACTTTCTTCTTTTTTTATGTTTATTTTTTTTGAGAGAGAGAGAGAGAGAAAGAGAGAGCAAGTGAGCATGAGTGTGGGAGGGGCAGAGAGATTATGAGAAACAGAATCGAAAGCAGGATCCAGGCTCTGAGCTGTCAGCACAGAGCCTGATGCAGGCTTAGAGCTCACAAACAGGGAGATATGACCTAAGCCAAAGTCAGATCCTAACCAGCTGAGCCCCCACGTATCCCTGAACTTTCTCCTTTAGACAGTTATCATTGGTTTCCTTTTTTTTATTTTTTAAGATTTTATTTTTAAGTAATCTCTATACCTAACGTGGGCCTTGAATTCACAACCCGGAGATTATAACTAGTATGCCTTACCAACAGAGCCAGCTGGGCACCACATTGACTTCCTTTTTTGGAAAGATTAGCACTTTTGAAACTTCCTCTCCATTTCCTCTTACCACTTCCTGAATATTATTAGATGTTTTATTATTTTTCACAGTTCACGTTATAGTGTCCCCTTTTGCTGTGTAATACATTTGAGTGTTGTTTAGCAGTTGCTCTCTGCTTAAATGAATTGAATGCATACAGCTCTGGGTGTGATATCTTTGTGCTTTACTTTCGGTTATTTTGATAAATGATAACCCACTAACTTGACACAATCATTCATAATCTCTGATACTTAGGGTCTAAAACTGTGCAAACCACTATCATTCGTCATGAAAAAATTGTTGAGTGTCTATTTGGCACCAGACATTGCTGACGTCTAAAAACTCAGTGTTACATAGCATATAATCTCTGCTCTTAAAAAGTGAGAGCAACCAAAATATATTAAATCCCTAATGTGTTAGTTCCATGAGAGCTGTTTAATTATTTCTTTATCCCTTGTGTCCAATAATCAGGCCTGGCATTGCATAGGCCCTCAATTAATGCTTGTTTAATTAAGTGGGACTTGATGTGGCATGAACTGTGGTAAGTGCATTGAAAGCTATACCTGGGGCACTTGGGTGGCTCAGTCAGTTGAGCATTGACATTGGCTTAGGGCATGATCTCACAGTTTGTGGGTTTGAGCCCTGCGTGTGGCTCTGTACTGACAGCTCAGCCTAGAGCCTGCTTTGGATTCTGTCTCTGCTCACCCCCCACCCCCTCCCCACTCATGCTTTGTCTCTCTCTGTCCCTCAACAACAAATAAACATTAAAAAACATTTTTCAAGCTGTATCTAATTTTATTTTAACAACAAACCTATTAGGTAAGCACTTATCATCTCTGTTTTATAGATGAGGAAACCGAGTCTGAGTAAATAATATCCCAAAGTTACATGACAGGATTTGACCATAAAGTTCATTCTTTTTTCATGATGCCTGGCCTGCACCATTTATGTTGGAAATAATGGGGGAAAGAGGCATGTTTAAAATACATGAGTAAGTAATACAATAGTGTGTGTACAGTCTAGAGGCGAAAGGGCTGCCTGGTGTGGAATCTCCACTCTACCATATTTTCACTATCTAATCTCAGTCAAGTTCCTTCTCTGAGCCTCAGCTTCCTTTCTGTAAAATGGAATTAGAGGGAGGAATGAATAAGTAATTCAGGTAAAATGTGTAGCATTTTACAAGCCCTCAAAAAAGAGTAGTCATTATCCCTATTTTTACAAAATGCTCTGGATACTCAAAAGAAGGAATAATTTTGTCCCCCAGATTTTTAGGCGAGGGGACTCTTGTGCTTGGGCTCTGCTAGAAGCATAGAATCCATCAGGTCAGACGTAGACAGCATCGTGGCAGAAAGAGAAACATGGGTCCTAGACCTGGAGACCTGGCTGAGATGCGCCGTATTTGCATCACCCGAATTAACTCCCGAACCTTCCTTCCTTTGCTTGCACATCTCGGGAGTGTCCAAACAGGAGCATCTGTGTTTAGAAAGGCCGACTTGCAAATAGACTATTGTATCTTACTAGACCATCTTCCCACCGAGAAGGTGAATTCGTCAGTGTCTGTACAGCTCTGAGGAAACGTAAGGTGACAGAGCTTTAGGACTACTGTCCAGGAGGCCAGGGGCCATCCCAGGCCAGCTTTCAGAGCACTTGATGGTTCTGAGAAGGAGCCTGCAGTCTGTCAGATATTCTAGAACAGTGTTTCTCAATCCTTTTTTCATTGCCTCTCTCCTTGAGACTTTTCCCTACTTGCCTCCTCATCATGAATGTCAGTATCACAGACAAACTGCCTGTTTGTCCCTACTTCATACACACAGAGTGAGATTTTTAACTCTCTCCCAAGAACCACTTTGAATGAAGCAGGCTTCAGAGGGATTTCTCAGGTGGGCTGCTATTTTGGAGCTGACCCTAAACTTGAAGGCTCTAACCGTTGTGCCACAAACAGCCACTTCCATGATGATTCCTTCCAGAAAAATAATCTGGGCTACTGTACCAACTTCCCACCTGGATCTGGTCTCTACCTTGCACAGTCTATTTTCCCTATAGCAGCCTGAGTGACTTTTGAAAAATGTAATTAGATAATATCTCTCCCCACGTTAAAACCTTCAAGCAGCTTCCCCTTGGACTTCGAATAAAGTTTGGACTCTATGTCATGGCCCCGAAGCCTAGCTGATATGGCTCCCATCCACTGCTCCCATCTCTTCTGGTACCAGCCCATGTGTAGGGAAGGGTCTCCCATGGACAATAGCAATTGGACAGGAAGTCACACATGTTTGCAGTGAGCAGCTCTCGGGGTGTGCTGGTCACTGCTGAGAGGACAAGGGTGGGCCGTGGCACCAGTGGCCACGACACCAGGAAGGCTCAGAACGGGGAGTCTGGAAGGACTGCCCGGAAGGAGTGACGGTGATGGAGCTACGGCGTGAGTGAAATACGTGAAGTAGGGTGGGGTCCCCTCTGTGCAGAGGACACAGCTTGTGTGGAGCCTGTATGGTGGGAGGGGGTGGCGTACGTGTGAGCCCCTGACAGGTAACCGGCCAGGGCTTACCTGAAGTGACACTGGAAGGAGAGGTGGAGGCCCAATCCAACAGGGCCTTTCAGGCCAGGTTAAGGGATAAATTCCACTTTAAGAGAGAGAGCCATTGAAGGGTTTTGACTGGGTGACTAGCTGTGGAAGTGATAAGGTCAGATTTTTGTAATGAAAAGATTGGTTTCAGTGTGAATAGCAGGTGAGTGAACACAGACCAGTTTGGAGGCACCGAAGTGGTGGGGTGGCTAAGCAGTACTGGTTTTAGTTTGCACTGAGAGGCCCGCATCCTGGAAAGCCCTCAGGCATGGGCAAGCCAGTCTGTACTGTGCAGTCCTTCAGGTGGGAGGTTCTAGCTGTCTTATGAAAGATGCAGGATCTTCTCTTCCCTCGACTCATATCAGAAGTAAGAGGATCAGCATCATGATTCCCTTTTTCAGAAAGCCCCTTAGAATTGGCTTCCTCAAATATACATACAGTGCAGAAATACACACACAAACACACACGTGCAATCGCTTCAGGTAAGCATGGATTATTTTCTCTACACAGGCCTGGTGGCATCATGTTTTTGACATCTCAAAGCCTGGAGCCTGCCCAAGAAAAGGTTGATCTCGGTAAGAAGGTAGACTAAGTCATGGGCGTACCTTTACTTCTGCTCACTATCAAGCTGCACCTTAGGCCTGGGCTCCTATGCCGTCTTCCCATCCCTTCCATCCTGGTTCCAACTTTGCTTTCCTTCCCACGCATTAGCTCCCCAGTCTCACCAAAGCTTGTTCTTTTGACTATGCTGTACTACAGGGCACGTTAGAGTCTCTCAGTTGCCCCACCACAAAATAAATATCATCACTCTCAGATCTTAGAGGTCTGGATTTTCCCACTGTTTTCTAGTTCCCAGGGCAGGAGACACAGGACACAGCCCACAGCCTAGAACAAAGCTCTTCCTTTCATGGTGGTTAAGTTGTAGACTATGCAGGGGAAACACCAAGAAACCAGTAGATACATTATGTGGATAACGTGGCATGTGACAAGTCCCTTCGACATCAGGGTCAGCACTGGAGAGTGACATTGGCCACGGACCCTCTTTCATATCGAGTCATCAAGGAAAATGCTTTATGAGACATCACTTGAGTGGACACCTGAAGGTGGCTAGAGACTGAGTCATCAAGATTCTGGGGCAGTTCTGGCAAAGGGAACAATAAGAGTATATTATATTTTTGGCTGATAGTGAAATCTTGGAATCCAGTCTTTCATTTCTTCTCAGGCATTGTTTAAAGTTTCATAAATCCATTTACCCCACTCTTGTTTAGTACCTTGGAGCATTTAAAAACCTCTCTATTCTTCATTTTTCACATTCCCTACTGTCACTTTCAATGACCTGTAATGGAAATTTTCGTATTCATTGAGCCATTTACTCCCTAATCTAGCTTTTTGTATTTTTTATATTTTTATCTGATTGATACATGTTTTAGTGATAGAAAGCCAGTTTTGTTCCTGATAATGACTTTTTGTCCATCTAGATTGTTGTGTTTGCTAGAAAGTAAACTCAAACTGTCATTAAACATTAAAGCTGACAACAAATAATAACGTGCTTGAATTTTCAGGCAGAGACACAAGTCTGACTTTATCTTCAGATAATGGTACTGCAGTGCTCTATTTATTGAATATCTTCCATGTACTGTAGGGAGTACAAAGATGATGATGTTGATGATGATGATGAGGAGGAGGAGGAGGAGGAGGACAGTACCTCTCCCTAGGGAGCTTTTGATCAAGCAGGAAAAATACATTACAAAAGGCTAATTGGTGGTAGGAGACAGGGTGTATTCAGATTCTATTCCTGAATAGTGCAGAGCTGAAACACAAAATAATAAGAATAATTACTGATATAGCCCCTGTGTATATATGTGTACTAGGTATAGGTTTGTCAGGTATCATTACTGACTATATCTGAGGCATGAGAAATTGAGCCACACAGAGTAACCTCATAGCCATCTGAGGTTACCATGCTAAGTGGAGAATCTGGGGTTTGAACCAAGACAGTGGAGATCCTAAAGTTTTGCTAAGGGGTTGTAGGCGAGGACCCTCTGGCCCTCAAGACTATGAGGCATGGAGCCCAAGAACATCTGAAATCTGAGATCATGGGCCCAGTTAGAATGGAGTCAAATATTCTAACAGACAAGGCTAAATTAATTTAAGGGCCAGAGCAGGATGTGGATACTTTACAGGTTGGTTTAGGCTGGTAAGAGCCTGGGAAGGGCCTTGAGTTGAAAATTTGTGGCTTTGAGGTTGGGCTAGGGAGGAGTGATTAAAGTACCTCTTGAGATGGTACATGTTTAGGTTCCAAATAAGGCATTTGGATCACAGGGAGAAAAGGCTTTAGAAATGCCAGGGTTGAGAGATCACTTGTCCTGGGTCTCACTTAAACTAACAGTGAATTTTCTTTTACAACAGAGGTGGAAATAAGCCCTGATTAATGCATTTCTTTTCACCCATGCTAATTTTACATTCAGTGTTACTTGTTTTTAGCACTTCACTTGCTCTCCTTCTAGTTCTTGTATTACTGATGAAAGTTTGGTTTTGTCTCCCTACTTGTGAGTTTCTTATGCCATTTTCTTTGCCTGATTCTATGCCTTTCCATCCTGTGGGGCATTTTGGCTTCAGAGGTCTGGGTTCCAATCCCGCATGTGCCCTGAGTTCACTGTCTAGCTAGAAAAGGAATTTGGAGAGCAGGCTCCATTTCTCTGCAGGAGGGATTGTGGAATTGCACACTAAATAGGAAGAACCAAAAACTGTCTTTAGGATGAGGACACTGAGGCACAGAGGGGTTGAGTGGCTTGTGGACAAAGATCGCTGTTAAGTGATTGCTGGAGGGGGACTCGAGTCCAAGCCTTCTCACTCTAAACTCATTGTGTTTTCCTCGGTCTGCGCTGCCCGTGGGGGAAAACTATCTCACGTGAAGACTGATCAGACCCGGACAAGTTGCATCAGGGGGTGAGTGCTCCATATTTTTTGATTTGAAGAAAAGGAATTAATAAATAGCCCAGGTGGGGCTCTGTCTTGACAGCTGGGAGCCTGGAGCCTGCTTCAGATTCTGTGTCTCCTTCTCTCTCTGCCACTCCCAGCTTGCATTCTGTCTCTCTCTCTCTCTCTCTCTCTCTCAAACATAAACAAACATTAAAAAAAAAATTCTTTGCCCTTCCAAGAAGAATATACACCATAACATTTCCAAAAAATAACACCCACTTTAGGATGGAGGGGTTCTCAAGGTCAGTTCATTCAAAAACGTAGCCATTAATGGACAAGTTAATTCAAGGGCACCTGATCACAAATTGGAGTCTGACAGTGGGAAGGTTTTAAGGAGGACTGATAGGTCTGTGGAACAGATGGATAATGATTTGATTTCCTCAGACTCTATTGAACAGTCATCAACATGCACTTGAAAATGTCCAACTCTAGCAAGCCTTTTAAAAAATCCATTCCATTTAGATCACTTTGATTTTTTTCTTCTTTGGGATGAGATATCTATGTGTCACTGAGTTTCTTTTCTTTCTTATCCTTTTCTGTGTTACTTGCTTCTTTTGTACTCTATATAAACTTAATAACCCACCAACCACTTTTTTGAGTTCCAGTGAGGCCACATTAATAATAATACCTTACTGTGGTGAATCTTGAATTTTCTCCCCTTCACATAGAACTTCTACCTCTGAACCCCTCCCTCCAACACCCTCGTAATTTCCTGGAGCCTAGCATTTGCTCACCAATCTGATTAGTCAAACTATCCTCCAATGTCTTCCTCACTTAACCTTGTCTTAACCTCTGCTGCTGGTGCCCTCCATTAAAATGACACCCTGCTAGGGGCGCCTGGGTGGCTCAGTCGGTTAAGCGCCCGGCTTCTGGCTTCAACTCAGGTCATGATCTCACGGGTTCGTGGGTTCTAGCCCTGCATTGGGCTCTGTGCTGACAGCTCAGAGCCTGGAGCCTGCTTCAGATTCTGTGTCTCCCTCTCTCTTTGATCTTCCCTTGCTCATGCTGTCTCTCTCTGTCTCTCAAAAATTTAAAAAAAAAATTAAAAAAAATAAAGTGACACCCTGCTGAGCACAGCAGTCTTGTCTAATGGCCTGTTGGAATTCTGGGGGAAATGGTGTTTGGGGAAGAACAGCCTCTTTTCTAGTCCTGGCCATGGTTTCTCACCTGGGCCCTAAAGCAGGAGTTGCTTGGTTTCATACACTTACAAAGTTTTTTATGAGCACAAAGAAATTTCCTACCTTCTTTCTTCTCTCTGGGTCAGCTGTTGTCCCTTTTGCTCCATTGCCCCCATGTCTCTCAGTGCCCTGCCCACAATTTCTTTTCTCTTTCTAGATTTTCATAACTAAATATGTCCCCTTCCTTCTCACAGTCTGTCTAATCCCTAAAACTATTCCTTGTATATTTACTCATATAACAAACTTGTCTGTAAGTTTCACAAAGAGGTAGACTGGATATGCCGGACTGGGATCAGGTGGGTGAGTCTGCTACACAATAGCTTTAGATTGATGTTCTTCAGCGAATCCATCATTTTTCTGTGGTTTATATGATGTGCTCTTTTATCAGAAGACTGCTGGGAAGCTCATCCTCATACTTACCAAATTATTTCAGTGATAAGACTCCCCACCTCCACTCTATTCTCTTCCTCCTCAAAGCACATACTTTAATTCTCCATCCTTTATATTTTCTCCAGCCTTATTGAAATGATTTGCTTTCTTTCTTCTGTCTCTCCATTTTAAAAATCCTCTCTTATAAGCTAGAGCATGGATAATCTTCAAGGTCATCCTACTTGAATGTGATGTGCCGAAAAGATACTGACTTTGGGGCTAGTCTGACCTTGTGTTGAAGCCCAACTCCTCCACTTCCTTCTTATGAACTTCATTCATTACAGTGGATAACATGAAGATAACAGCTGTCTGAGACAGAAGATAACTGCTGCAGTTAAATGAGTTAAGAGTTGAGGCATTCCTAAGTCACATAACTAGTGTCAGTCTGTTAACCTTCTTCCCTTTTTTTGTTTCATCTGTTGGTGACAAGTTGCACTTAGTTGTGCATCTGGCTGTGACTCGTCACTGCATGTAGATCCGAATGACACTCCTGTGGCATGTGCTGGTGCCTTTCCTCCTCTGGCTGTCCTTCTTCCAAGTTACTCAGTATACCGGTGGCCATTGCATCAAGTTCATCATGGAACCTGAGGTAGTATGTGGGTTGCTATTTAGTCAGAAATATCAACACATGATCCACCTCTTTGTACCTCTTTGGAACGGTGTCAGATTTTCACTAATACTGGAAAGTCTCTGAGTACCTTAGATGTATAACACAGGTCTCCCTTCTGAATCATTGTGTGTTACATGTGGTATGCCATGGTGGCAGCTAATGATATTAATGCACAGTTGTATAAACAGCCACATTTCTAATTCTGTTTGTGAATGTGTCATTGTGTTCATTTTACTGAAACATCTAAGGATTGAAGACTAATTAGCTGTCATTATGGCTATATTAAGAACATTTGGGGTCTGACAAGCAATTGAGACTAAAGAGAATTGATAGGGAAATGTATTCTTTAAAACAATTTTTTTAATGTATGTTTATTTTTGAGAGAGAGATAGAGTGCAAGCAGGGGAGAAGGAGAAAAAGAGGGAGACACAGAATTTGAAGCAAACTCCAGGCTCTGAGCTGTTAACACAGAGCCTGATGACAGGCTGGAACTCATGAGCCATGAGATCATGACCTGAGCCAAAGTTGGATGCTCAATCGACAGCCACCTAGGTGCCCCAAATATATTCTTCTTTTTTTTTTTTTTAGTGTTTATTTATTTATTATGAAAGAGAGAGAGAGAAAGATAATGAGTGGGGGAGGGGCAGAGAGCAAAGAAGAGAGAAGATCCCAAGCAAGCTCTGCCCTGTCAGCATGGAGCCTGATGTGGGGCTTGATCTCACAAACTGCAAGATCATGACCTGAGCTGAAACCAAGAGTCAGATGCTTAACCAGCTGAGCTGCTCGGGTGCCCCAGAAAATGTTGTCTTCTGTCTTTCAACACCTAGATTTAAGAAAACCCCATGGATCATTTTTACTCCATGAATAATTGCATTCTAAAATTCCATTGGTGGAATTAAATTTGCATGCCCTGAAATTATTTGTTATAAAATGTTGGTATTTACTGAAATATTTAATATTTCAAAACATGCTTTTTGGAAAAATAAGCTGAATACTGTAAATTTTTTTGGTTCAAATAGACCCCCACCCCCCACCCCCTTCAACACAACCTAATGGATGTTTCTCCTGATGACGTCAGTCCTTTTGGGAAGGATTTTCTTGGTAGATCCTGATCTCTTAATCACACAGATTCCTCTCAGCTGGAAAGTTGATATATCCTGCAAGTAACATGTTCACTTTAGGGACCATTTTTACTTAATCCGATGACAAGTATACTTGACAGTGTGCTCCCTAGTGCCTCATCTGATTCAGATTTACTTTGCAATTTGTGAGACAGAAATTGGTGCCAATTGGAACTTTTGATAAAAGGCTATAAAAAGTGACAGAACCCCAGACCTTAGTTTCCTTGTCATTCTGTATTCTATCATCACAGATCTTTTGTCGTACCCGGTATTTATTTGCTTTTATTTCAAACTGTCTTTGAAGGTGGCCACAGGCAATGTAAAAATTTCCTGATTAGAACCAAGTTCAGAGTCCTTTAGTCCCAAGAGGTTCCCTTGTGTGCTTTTAAGGGGGAGAGACTGAGAGACCTACCAGTCTTCACTTTGGGAATCAGAACAATAGTCATTTGTCTCAAAATTTATTTTCATTTTTTTATTGTGTATATTTTTTCCTCTGTCCCCCTAAGCAGTTTTAGCAATCTCAAATTCAAATTCAAATGTTTTTATTGAATTGTTTTATGTTTTTCAAATGATTTTGTTTTATATGTTTTGAATCCGGGGAACATGAGAGTTCTAGAAGCAACATGAGGCTGCTACACTATAACAAGTTATCCAGGGCGACCGTCCATATCTCAGCACTTTGGGCTTTCCACTGCTTTCATAAACGCATATACTGACCTTCACCTTTATTCTTTCCAAATAGGGATAGCTGCAATTTTTAATTTCTGATATGTTTTTGCCTTTCAGTTGAAATCAATTAATATATTGTTGAAAATGAACTTGTGGAATGATCTGGAAATGCTTTTTCTAAGTCTATTTATTTTGAGAAAGAGAGAGAGTACTTGTGTGTGTGCACATGTGCGCAAGAGGGAGAGAGAGAATCCCAAGCAGGCTTTGCACCTGTCAGCACAGAACCCAACATGGGGCTCAGTCTCACGGTTCCTGAAATCATGATGTGAGCTGAAATCAAGAGTCAGATGCTTAATTGGCTGTGCCACCCAAGTGCCCCTGGAAATGCTTTTAAAATTGTGTGTACATGGTACGAAAGAACTGTTGAACACCTATGTGATATATCAACCTGCAGGAATTGTGGCCATAATATTGTTGCATAAAGTAGTGGAATTGTAAGTGTCGGTCACATGGGGAATTCTTGGAGCAACTCGGTTTTTTAAGGGAAGATGTGAATTGAGCCCAAGATCATACTGTTTCCTTTGCTTTGGGTCTGACTGCAGCAACTTTGGTATAAAGGATCTGTGTCTTTAAACCTGTTGAAATTAGAGATAGGATAATTACCCTCTGTGGCTGAGACTTTCTTTTAAATTCAGATGTCAAAAAAAAAAAATTCAGATGTCAAACCATAGAGATAAGTTAGATGTTGAGATAATTATCTTAAAGCTTTAGCCTCTTGCCAAAGGTGGAATTGGTTTAAATGTGTGAGCAAAAAGAGTTCCAAGGGTCCACACCCACAGCCAACCTCCTGATCGAAAGGGGAACTGCTTCCAGGGTGGGGGATTGCGGGAGAGTGCTCTGACACTTTTCAGTACATTTCCTGAAGTAGAAACTTATTGCCATTCAGTCATAATTCTCTTACTTAACTTGAAGCAAATTTAATGCTAATGTTCAATTTTAATCTCTCTTATCTCCTCTTTGTGGGACAAGTCTTTCTTTAGGTGCTCTTGGAAGTATTAAGCCATGAGTACTAGAGTTCTTTCAGGACAAAGAGGAATTCCTAGCAGGAATTTTGCAAGCATTACATCTTCTTTTTCTTTTCTGCCAAAAGGATAATTGATATTCTGGCTAAGGGGTAGCATGATGTTAACTTGCTTAATAGTCATAATCTGTTAACCATCATTTTCTGAAGAGAAGATAAATCATTTTTATGTAGAAGTGTAAGAGGTCTCTCGAGGGTCTTCCATACGAATTCATGACCTCTCCCTAAAGTTTTAGGAAATGCAGTGCTTTGTAACTTATACATGTAGACTTTTAGGATAGACTTGGATTCAAATTTCAGTACAGTGGCTTAATAGCTTCATGATTTTGGGCAAGTTGCTTAATCTCTCTAACCTTATATTTTTCTTGTAGTTAAAATGGGAGAATTACTAAGCGCTCTCTCACAGGACTATGGGAATCAATGATTGAGGTATGGGAAACACTAAGCCTAAGGCCCAGTGATGATTAAGAACTCTTGAGAGAGGCGCCTGGGTGGCTCAGTCAGTTAAACATCCAACTTCAGCTCAGGTCATGATCTCACGGTTTGTGGGTTCAAGCCCCATGTCGGGCTCTGTGCTAACAGCTCGGAGCCTGGAGCCTGCTTCAGATTCTGTGTCTTCCCCTGCTTTCTGTCCCTCCTCACCTCAAGCTCTGACTCTCTGTCTCAAAAATAAATAAAACATTAAAAAAAAAACTCTTGAGATGTTAGCCAATATTTGTGTCCTTCTCCTGTTCACATCCCTCTTTTTCCTCCTTCTCAACCAAGTATGAATCCAACTATTTTACTAGAACACCTCTATCTTTAATTTTTATGGATTTTGGCTGCCTTTTTCCAAATTCTTAACTTCCTGCCTTTTCTTCATTGGTCAACTAAGGAAAGGCAGCTTGCCGGACAGCAGTGGTGATTCGAGCTGTTTGTGCTGAAACAGACATGCGGGATATGCAGGCAGTCCTGGGCTGCTCTACCCCTTTCTTGGCAGATCTTTGTTGGGATATCGTTGTATTTAGGGGTACTGGTACTGTGCACAAAACATCTCAAAATGACAAACTCTTATGGCAGATTTTATGAACTGACATTAGATCAAGATGAATAGGGCCTTCTTCCATCCCCATGGTAAACATGTGTTTGTGCGTATCTAACACCAGTATGGCCCCCCTCAACAAGAACAGCCAAGCAAAGAGGAGGCAGATGCACCTTACTGAACCACTGCTTATAAATTATAGTTCTGGTACAATCCTAAATATTTAATCAGAGATAGAAATCTTCTAAAAATCATATTTAAATGAGAGACTGTTTCCAAGGAGAGGCTTTGAGCCCACTTGCTTTCCTCTGTATAGTACTACATTGCATTTAAAGTTTATCCAGGGGCACCTGGGTGGCTCAGTCAGTTCAGCGTTTGACTTCTGCTCAGGTCACGCTCTCGGGGCTCAGGCTTGTGGGTTCCAGCTCTGTGTGTGGCTCAAAGCCTGGAGCCTGCTTCAGATTCTGTGTTTCCCTCTTTCTTTGCTCCTCACCCCTCACACTGTCTCTTTCTCTCTCTCTTTCTCAAAAGTAAATAAATATTTTTAAAAAATTGAAAACACCAAAAATACCCACTGCCTGTTGGCTAACTGGTGCATTTCCAGTAGCACATTAAAAAAAAAAAAAGTTCTATGCAACTATAGCTGTTTTTAATGACATTTTTTTCTTTAGTCTTCTTTTAGAAAAAAAATGGCTGCCAGTTATAGTGTAGTAGTGGAAAGAGCACCAAACTGAGAGTCCAGAAACCTGGGTTTGAGTCCCATTTCTATTGCTCACTAGTTGTGTGCCCAGGGACAAATCACTTTAAGTTTTCTGGTCTCCTTTAGCTTTGCTGTATGTGCACTGACAATGACATCTGTCACGTCTGCCTCACAGAGGGATTATAGGGCTCAAATAGAAATTTAAGCCACACGACCTCTCTTACAGAAGTTTTACACAAATGTCGTATATGATGATGTATGAAAACATTTGGGCCATTTTAGAAAATGAAAATGCATAATATGAGACAGTTAAAATGGTTTTTTTTTTCAATAGAGGGGCTGTAGGGGAAATGAGAGAAATGGCACAGTAGCCTTATCTCTGAGTCTTGATGTTTCTCCCTTCCTCCTTGAGGGCTGTGTTCTGTGGCAGACATTGATTAACTGATTGATTGATTGAGACTGTCCTTTTCCCGTTGCACATTTTTGTCTACAGAAGAGTAATTGAACATATCATGGTGAGTTTATTTTTGGGCTTTCTATTCTGTCCCGTTGATCTATTTGTCCATTTTTCTGCCCATACCATGCTGTTTTGATTACTATAGCTTTGTAAAATAATTTGATGCTTCCAGTTTTTTTTTTTTTTTTTTTTCCCTCAAGATTGCTTTGGCTATTTGGGGTCTTTTGTGGTTCTACAAATTTTACAATTGTTTGTTCTAGTTCTGTGAAAGTGCTGTTGGTATTTTGATAGGGATTTCATTAAATGTATAGATTGCTTTGTGTAGTATAGACATTTAACACTATTTGTTCTTTCAATCCATGAGCATGGGATACCTTTCCATTTCTTTGTGTTGTCTTCAGTTTCTTTTATCACTGTTTTATAGTTTTCAGAATATAGGTCTTTTATGTCTTTGGTTAGGCTTATTTCTGGATATCTGCTAGAACTGATAAACTAATACAGTAAAGTCACAAGAGATAAAATTAATGTATAGAAATTTGTTGCATTTCTATATGCCCAGAATGAAACAGCAGAAAGAGAAATTACGAAGACAATCCCACTTATAATTGTACCAAATATAATAAGATACCCAGGAATTAACCTAACCAAAAGCATCTGATTTCGGCACCAGTCATGATTACACCAGTCCCGAGTTCAAGCCCTGCATCAAGCTGTGTTCTGACAGCCTGTTTTGGATTCTCTGCCTCTTTCTCTCTCTCTGTTTCTCTCTGCTCCTTTCCCACTCACACTCTGTCTCTCTCTCCAAAATAAATAAACATTAAAAAAATTTTTTTAAAGCAGCAACAAAGACCTTGATACCTGTACAGACTATTCTTATTTTTTTCTCTAAACTACCAGCCTCTCTCTTGCCTTCTGTAGCATAATTTGGTGTCCTCTTACTCTGATAAAATCACCATCTAAAACTCTTCCTATAATTTCACCTTCTAATTGTTTCTTTTTCAATCTCTTTACAGAACTTGATGTTTTCCAGAGCTCCTCATTCTTGACTCTGATCTCTTTCTATTCCATTCTGTTCTGACATTACTGCTAAGTTCATCTTCTTCAAACTACTTCTTTGATCAAAACCCATCCATGTCTTCCCGTTTGTGTAGGAAGTTAGCGTTAATTTCCCACCAATGTGGATTCAAATCTTTTTACAGTTGGTTGTCACTCTTTCTTGTCTTATCTCTTCTGACATGTGTCTAAAAAACAGGCAGAGAGTACTTCTTCCCTTTGTACATGTTAGCAGATTTCTCAGTCTTGTAGTGTATGTTTCCTCGTGGAATTCCCTTTTTGAAAATCATACCTGTCAAAATCTTATCCTTTAGTATGGAGCTATTTCAAATGCTTTCTTCCTTTTGAAGAATTTTCTGATCCTACAAACATAATGTGTCTCTCTTTTCTTTAACCTCCTCTGAGCTATTCTTTGATGTCTTATGTAATGAGTGTCTTTCTGCTTTGCATTACAATAATTTAGCTATTGCTTTCTATTCTCCTATCCTTACAGTGTATAGATTCTTTGAGGAAAAATACCTCTGGGAGAAAAGAGCTAGAAAGTTATTGCAGACCTAACTTTATTTTTATATCTTCTATGTGAAGAACTGTAGTACTGCATTCCATCCTAGGATGGATTGGAAGGAGATAGACAGGCACTAACTTCAAAAATCACACTCAAGAGGCAGAATTCAAAGCTACCCAGGCCAGGATGAGCAGTGGGAGGGAGTTGTAATTCATACCCAGGGACAGTAGCCGTACCTGGAGGAAGGATGCCCAAGAGGAACTGTGGTCTTCATTAGAGGCTGTACTTAGGAGGGACGGAGCCAGGGAATAAATATGAACTTTCTTCCATTCTGCATTTTCATCTGCTGCTAGTATTTCCCAATGTCTAAACCCAGTAGAAGCCAGGGAGCTTGTTGAGTCTGTCTCAAGGAGTTTAGAGTGGTGTGTAGAAGGGTATAGCCTAACTCTGGATGGAGACATGGACAATTTCCAGTTTAATAATGGAACTTATAGATAATCTATCTTTTCAGTATTGGGCTCAGCTGGAATTGTAGGGCACTACTTTGGCTAAGCAAATAAAGCTTTGCATTGGTCTTCCAGGGCCAGAATCAATTATGGAACTGACTGTAAGCAGACAGGATGGCTGCAGCGAATTCTTGGATCTTATTTTAGGCATTGGTGAAATATGTTATGAGAAGCGAATAGCATCTACTAAAAAGACAATAATTTCCCATTTTGGTGAAGTATAACAGATATTTCCATTTGGGGTAGAGCGAGATCATGTACTTGCTTATTGGAAAAAGAGTCAGGGAAGAAATCACCACAGTGGTGTTGTCTTGGAGAGACTGTCAGCCTGGAGTTTGCCAGAGGAAATGGAAGACATGAAGGGTCCCCGGGTAGCAAAGTGCTTTTACACTGAGCATAACCAGAGAAGATTACTTTGTAGGCCAAATTAAGATGTATAATTTAGTGTGTGGAACCTGCAGAGTTGCTGTATTTTAGTCAAAGCAGAGTGAGCCAATGCTGCTGGAAATAGTCCTGTGAACTCAGCATGCAATTATAGTGCTGGTGTATTTCACCCCGCTCCATATTGCTTTCCTTGTTATTTTGCTTTTTTTTTTTTTCTCCCAAGACGTATAGTTTTTTTTCCCTCTGGTTCCTCAGATGAAAAATATATTTGCTGATTCAGCACTGCCCTCTGATTTGCTAATGGGTTGTTGCAGAGCTGTGTTTGCCTTGCTCTGAAGCCTGCCTTTGCCGTGGTACCCAGTAGAGTGCTCAAGTCGAAGCTCCTTTACTCAGAGCATACGTTCTTCTTTAAAGAGGAGGAATTTTGTGGTTTCTCAGCTAGCTAGTAGGTGTCACCAGATAATATTTTGAGTTAGTGGATTGGCAACTCAGAGATTAAATTTCTCATTTCACAAAGGAAAGAAAATACATGAGGGGTATTTATCCACATATAGACACTGGCAGGGATGCTAGGCTGAGCCCGGCAGTCTTTTCTTTGGTTGAGAGGGAGATCCTGGGAAGAAGTGTGGATAGTTATTCTGTGCTCCTGAGGCCGCCCTGTAAATGTTCACTGATATAGTGCAGGGTGTCCATAACAGTTTTGACAAAAATGGTTTCAAACTACAGAAGAGAATGGGGAACTATGAGTGTTTGAAAAAGGTTCTTGTATTCTTTGCCATAACTATCTTAAATTATTTGGACTTTGGATGTCCAAAATTATAACAAAGCTAGTTCTGAAACTCATTTTCTAATATGAAATCATCTTTTTGTCCTTCATAAATCTCCTCTAAGATGCCCTGTGGCTGCTAAATTTAGGCAAGTTAGGCTGTCTTTGTGCCCTGGATGTATCAGTCCCTGTGCTCTTGTGCATTCACAGGAGAAATGTGTCCTTTCCAAACAACTCCACTTGATAATTAAAACAATTCACTTCTCAATCCCTACTTCTCATTGCAGATAATGTCTTTTGCTTCCATTTTTTTTGTTAAATGGTAAGGCCTAGAGAGAGAAGTACCAGGAGTATCACCCCTGTTTGCTTACATGATCATTGGAAACTCAAAAATTATGAACATGGCATGAAGAAGCCCTTTTGCACCTGGATTTGCACCCACAGAACCAGTAGAAAAGTATTTTATCTTGGAAGCAAGGTACAACTTTGCAACATTTTTTTTTAAGGTTTAGAATTCTAAGAATGGGATACTTTTCTTTTATAGTTGGTAGGGACTTACTTTTCCATGTATCCTGCCACAGGCCACATGCCCAATATTGAGAGCTACAACCCTAAAAGTCACTCCTTTGACCTTCTACACTGTATCACTTGATCCTTAGTTGAAATGTCTTCATCATAATGCCCCACGATGGCTATGACTTTCACTATTTTTACACTCTCCTCTGCAAAAGAAAATGTAGCAATAGAGGGAAAATGCAACAGGTCTACGAAGAGATGATAGGTCAGACTGAAGCTAAGAATTTAAAGATCTAACTGGCTATGTGACTCCTGTTATTGTCAGGGAAGGGAGAACAAAGGCTTGCTTGTATTATGGAAGCTCTCTAATCTAACAGTCGTGTCTGAGACATGGGTTCTGGCCTCAGTTTGGCAACACTGAGTGAAAGATGCTAGAGCAAGAGTTTACAGACCTGTAATAAAAGCATAGTAAGAAGTTAAATCACCAAATCGTAATTTCTTTACGTTCAAAATATGGAGAATTACCTTACTACCCAAGCTTTTTAAGCTTTGTTTAAAGTCTTGTTTCCCTCCATTTATCCCTTAAATGGCTGTCTTTCTAGTACTCTGTTCTATAACCTTTGTTTTTGTTTTGTTTTTGGTCTGTCTAAAACTGTAGTTTTCTTGAGTAACTTCATCTAAGCTGATGACTTTAATTACATATCATACAGATTCTGACAATCTTTGTTTTATAATTTATTTTTTAATTAAATTTTTAAAGTTTATTTATTTATTTTGAGAGAGACAGAAACAGCATAGTAGGGGAGGGGGGAGAGAGAGAGAGAGAGAGAGAGTGAGAGAGAGAGAGAGAGAGAGATAATGAATGAATGAATGAGAGAGAGTGTCCTAAGTAGGCTCTGCACTGTCAGCACAGAGCCTGATGTGGGGCTCCAACTCACAAAACCAAGAGATCATGACCTGATCCAAAATTGAGAGTCAGACACTCAACTGGCTGAGCCCTCCAGGCACCCTGACAATCTTTGTTTTTTTATGGTATGTGTAGACCATTTACATTTAATGTTAATTATTGATATGCTTAGATTTAGGTTTATCATTTTATTATTTACTTATGTTTGTTGCCTCTGTTTTTTGGTTCCTAACTTTTGTTTCCCCTTTCTTGTTTTCTTTTGAGTTATTTGAATGTTTTTTTATTATTCCATTTTAATATATCAATTATATTTTTCCTTATATCTCTTTTAGTGGTTGCTCTAGGGACTAAACATGCATGCCTAACTCTTGACAGTGTAGTCAGAATCCAATTACTGTTACACTTTCCCCCATCTCCTTAATGTTGGCGCTGTCTAGCGTATTGTATGTAAATATATTGCAACCCCACCGAACAATGTCGTATTTTTTGTTTTCAGCTGTCAAACATCTTTTAAAGAACTCAAGAGAGGAATAATACCATATTTACAGAGATATTACCATTTCTGCTGCTTTTTCTTCTTTCTTGATGTTACAGGTTTCTTCCTGTTGTCGTTCTCTCCAAAAAGCTTCCTTTAGCACCTCTTTTAGAGGAGGTCTGCTGGCAACTCATTCTTTCTTCATCTGAGAATGTCTTTATTTCGCCATCATTTTTGAGGACTATTTTAACTGTATATAAAATTCAGGATTAACACATCTTTTCTTTCAGCACTCTGAAATGGTGTTCCACTTTCCCTTTCTCCAAGTACTCCGAGTCCTCCTGGCACTTGTGGGTTGACCAGATGTGTGGATTTTTTTTTAACCTTCATTTTTATCACTCTTTATCTATTTTCTTCAATAAGTTTCTGTTACAAAACTCTTTTTTTCTTTCTCCTGCCACTCAAAATGTACTTTATTGTAGTTTTTTTTATTATTTAGAACTAGTTATAAAGTGTCTGAGGAAAATAATTCATAAGGGATATCAATGAGAAGTAAATGGTTATTGGTTTACCCTTTCCCAGGGGGAATGTCCTTTAGCCATGGAAGTCTTGAAGACTAGGAAATGCTTGTTTTGTTGTATGACAACATGAAGTGTTGTAATACAGAATTCTAAACTCCGTATTTCTTGGTCTGGGGGGAGAGGAGGATGTGAGCCACAAAGACATTCCTGGTATTCCTCAGATCTCAGGAGAGAACAGCCACCTTCACTGCTTATGTGAGTTTTCAGCTCCTTTTTTGGTAAAGACATGGAAAGTCCATGCAGGGCCAGCAGTAGCTTATAGATATTTGCCTTTTCTCTGCCATTCCATTTGGCTTTAAATAGGCAAGAAGCTGGGGAAAAGGCAACCTTGATTAAGACCCCTGAATTATTTAAATTTCAAACTTAAAATTTTTCACTTTTAGCTGTTTTGTCAAAAATATATGAGTCATATCCAGGAAAGACTCCAAATTTGTGGCCTAATGCCTTTCCCCCATACTGCTTTAAGTCAAATAGATAATTAATCTCAAATGTTAGCAGGTGCTTTTTGGAAATAAAAAAGCTTGACTCATTTTTGCAAAGTAATATTCCAAACATGAATTATTAAAATGGCTATGGTTTCTAAGGATCTCAAAGTCTCCTTTCCATAAGATTTCTGGGAGGTCTATTAGCTGTGTTTAATAGAATAACATAGGCTGAAGCCTAGAGAAGTTGACATACCTGCTCTAGGGTATATTGTGATTTCCCTTGTGAAGAAAAGCAACTTTTGTTGTCTTGGGGCTGAAATTAGAGCACTCTCCCAACCCTCAGCTGTAGAAAGGCTCTGATCCAGGCTGGGATGGGCGTGGGGAAGAGGTTGCAGTCAGCTTTCTGGTTGGTGTGAATTCAGTTGGTTGAGGCCAGCCAGAGAGGAAGGCTAAGTCGTGGCTGTGCTTTGATTGGTGTTGGTTTGTGATTTATGCACTCTCTTACACAAGCTGCTTTCTTCCCCTGTTCTACCAGGCAGTCTTGTTGCTGGAGATGACTGTCAGCTGCTTTCTCTGCCCAGCCACCATCACATGCCCTACCACCGGAGCCTGGGAAGCCTGACCACAGACCAGCATCTCCAAGGCATGAATAATTAGGTAGGCATAATGGAAGGCACTCACTGCACCCTCCAATTGCGTAAGCCCATTACTGAAGTCTGCTACATCAGCTTCTATCTTCCAAGGGGGGAAGTCAGAGGATTTTCATACAAGGGCACTGTAACTCTAGACAGATCCAATAAAGGGTTTCATAACTGCTACCAAGTCAGGGAGGGGTCAGACGTCATCAGCCTCAGCCTGCAGCCAGATGAACACCCAGGCGACATATTTTTCAAGCAAACTCCCACAAAAGACATTTTAACTGAGCTGTACAAACTCACAGCAGAGAGGGAGAGACTTCTGGCCAATCTGCTGAGCTCAGACCATATCCTGGGGATTACGATGGGGAACCAGGAGGGAAAGCTACCGGAGCTGTCCGTGAGCCTGGCGCCTGAGGACGACTGTTTCCAGAGCGCTGGTGACTTCCAGAGCGAGCCCCCCGTGGGCTGTCTCAATAAGAGGAGTGCCCACGGGAACAAAAAGCCCCGGAGGTTTGGTGGAAGGAGAGGAAACTTTCAGGTGCTTCCACAGAAGAGGACAAGAAGAAAAGGGCGTGGGGGCCAGGAATCGGCTCCTCAGATGGGGAAGGACCAAGTCTATTCCAGTAACTCCCTCCCTATTTCTCGAGCAAGGCCTAATCTTTGGCTTCTAGAGGAGAGAGGCAACTTGCTCCCAAGTGGGGCATTTACATCTTCCCTACAGTGGAGAGAGAGCTGTCCCCCAGAGATCCTCAGCGCACTGCATGCCAGTGGGAGCTTTGGGAAGACTTCTGAGGACACCCGGCTTGGAAGAGGAGGGCTGCCCCTTGACTGCAGCTCCATAGAGCCAGGCGATGATGGTGGTGCCAGAGTGACGAAGAAGGGCTCACGCCGGCTGGCGCACCAGCAGACGGATTTGTCTGAACGTCATGAAGACCCTGAGAAGCAGCCAGAGGCAGAGAAGGGCCGGAGGGAGAAGTCTGGTGAGCGTACGCGCAAGAAGAAGCCTGTTTCCAAAGTGGTGGCCAAAGTCCAGGACCTGTCCACTCAGGTGCAAAGAGTAGTTACAACGCATCTTGAGGGTGAGGAAAGTATTGCCATTTGCCCAGGAGCCCAAGCTGAGTTTGTACCCAGAGCAGACTTATTCACCATCCCAGGAGCTGAGGCTGGAACTCAGGGTTCCAGGTGGCTGGGCACCGAGCAGCACAGGGACAGGCCATTGCAGTCGTTGGACACGGAACATACCCCAGCCAGCGCTGCGGGGGCTGTGAACAAGGTCCTGCTGAAGGTGATAGAGAGTGAGAGGGTGGATGAAGCCACCGAGGGGAAAAGGCTGGGCTTCCCCCTGAGCACGCCAGCTCCCCGCACCCTCCCAGAAACAAGAAGCAAGAGGCAAGCTGGGCTGCCTCTGAGGGGTCACAAAACCTTGTTTCTGGATCCGCCCCCCAGTGTAGGCCCTGCCTGGTCACAACCCAGAGGCGATGAGGAGAGACCGTCCCCCCGAGGCCTGGCAGCGCTCAGCATGCCGCTTAATAATTCATCCTCTCAGTCCTGCGCATACACACGGATGTCACCTGTTCCCTCGGCTCCTTCTCCGAGGCTTCCCAGCCCTCAGCAGCATCACAGGGTCCTCCAGCTCCCGCTGCCACCTGGTGGGGGGGAAGTGGCTTTCGATGACCGTCCTGACAGAAAGAGCAGTTCTTTCTCTGGGTCCTCCTCTGCTGACACCTTGGAGCCACCATCCTCTGCAAAGGTCACGGAGACCAAAGGAACCAGCTTGACCTCCCTCGGAGCAGGCCAACCTCAGTTGGTGTCTGGGGAACCTTTGGAAAAGACCTCGGCGCCCAGAAAGACCACAGCTCGGCCCCAGTACCAGTCGCCTCCAGGTAAGTCCCCGTGTGAGATACTTTACATCTGTTCTTGGGCGGCTCACGGACCGTAAGAGCGCACATCTGCCTGTGCTCTTCAGAGCCTGGCTACTTAACAGTGATCCCAGACTCCCAGGTCTGTGGGTTCACTTTGAAGCCAGAAAAGTGGGAACGACATAGGAGAGTGTGGAGCTGGTGCTGACTTACAGGGTCAGGGATCTAAATGGCTCCTGGGAACAGTACTTTGTAAACATCTTTTAAAAATACTTCATTTTGGCATATTCTAAAGCTGCCTCCATGGTTCCTTAGGTAGGACACCCAGAGGAAACAGGGACAGGCAGAAAGGAGTAGCAACTTGTCTCTGCCTTTGATGCCTACGCTGGGTAGTTGGCCCCTTGACCTAAATTCTACTGTTCCTGATGCTGGAGGAGCTAAGGTTTGTGGGGATTCTCTAGGCAGAAGGGCAAAAGCACGACATGTCTGTTGTAAGAGGTTTTTCATTTTTGTTTCTTAATAATCAGTTTTATAAGCCTCACTACTTGACAAAAACTTTCTTTTTGTACGAGAAGAGGGATGAGTTCAGTCTCTCTTGAAGAAACTTGGTTCAGATTTTCTCTTTGTTTCCTTTAACTCTTTATTTCTCAAATGGGCATGAAGTAATGTGTATTCTATTTTACCTACGGTATATTTTACTGTTTATGTTTTACTTGTGGGTCCTAACAAGCTGATCTGGCTTATGTGTTTAATGTGATTTAAAATTTTTGTGAAAATAATTTTGGGGGTTCTATAAGCAGATTCAATAAGACCAAAAAAAGACAATGTGTAAAAAGTGCCACTCCAGTATATTCCTTACATTTATTTGTCCAGGCCACTGTGGCCAGGGGTTCAGGGTTTCATGTGCCGCTGTGCAGGTGACGGAGACTTTTCGGGGGTGGGGTGGGGTTCCTCCCACGGCCTGTGGTCATGGCTTTGTCTAGGGAGTGGGTTGTAATACGATATATGGTCTCTTTGAGGTTACAGAAAACTTCATGCACAATTTTTGAGGTAAAAATATCTATCTAGGAAAGAGGAATTTTAACAGCTTTCTATTCATTTGACCCTTGACATATAAAAGATTTCTCTAAGTCATTGATCTGGGGGTGATTCTTCATAAACATGGGGTAAATGCATTTGATCTTGTTTTTGTAATTTATCGATCTTAGTTTGAGAAGACTTGCTACTTTCATGATATAACCAATCTGCTGCACCAGGAAAGTCATAGAATTACAGATTTTTTTTTAAATTTATAGTTTATTGTCAGGTTGGTTTCCATATAACACCCAGTGCTCTTCCCCACAAGTGCCCTCCTCCATGACCATCACTCCCTTCTCCTTCCCCCCCCCACATCAGCCCTCAGTTTGTTTTCAGTATTCAAGAGTCACTCCTGATTTGCCTCCCTTCCTCTCCCTAACTCTTTTCCCCCCTTCCCCTTCCCATGGTCCCCTATTAGGTTTCTCCTGTTAGACCTATGAGTGAAAACATATGGTATCTATTCTCCGCCTGACTTACTTCACTTAGCATGACACCCTCAAGGTCCATCCACGTTCCTGCAAATGGCCATATTTCATTTGTTCTCATTGCCATGTAGTACTCCATTGTGTATATATACACCACATCTTCTTGATCCACTCATCAGGTGATGGACATTTGGGCTCTTTCCATGTTTTGGCTATTGTTGACATTGCTGCTATGAACATTGGGGTACATGTGCTCCTATGCATCAGCACTTCTGTATCCCTTGGGTAAATCCCCAGCAGTGCTATTGCTGGGTCATAGGGGAGTTCTATTAATAGTTTTTTGAGGAACCTCAACACTGTTTTCCAGAGCGGCTGCACCAGTTTACATTCCCACCAACAGTGTAGGAGGGTGCCTGTCTCTCCACACCCTTGCCAGCATCTATAGTCGCTTGATTTGTTCATTTTAGCCACTCTGACCAGTGTGAGGTCGTATCTCAGTAGAATTACAGATTTTAAATCATGTATCATAGAACCCGAGCGATGAAAAATCTCTCTCCATATGGAGTCTGGAGCCTTTGAAAGTTCTGGAAAGGGAAGTGTGTGCCATTATTAGATGAGTGACTTCTGGAGGCTTGGACATGGAATGGCTGTTTCAACTCTAAAGGTTCTTTTTAAGAAATCTCACCAAATTCTAGGATTGTGTGTGTCCCTCATCCAGAAACTAGGTATTAAATATGTTGAGCTTCAGTAAATCTTTTTTTCCCGATTAAGAATTATCTTTTTATTTATTGCCCATTTTCTCTATGAAAAATATTATAACAACTGCTTTGTATCTGGATCAAGGCAAACACACAGTTTCTGTGGTTACTGACCATCATCCCTCTGAGGGGTAAGTGCAATGGGTGGTCACACTTTCCCTTGGCCTCTCTATATAATTGCTCAGAACTGTACCCTTTACTTTGGCCCCAGCCTTCCAGAGCGCTTTCAGGAGCCAGTCCTTTGAATCATAACAATGTTCTTCTAACCTTATAAAAGAAGAATTGGAAAGAAGGTGAATAGGAATGGGAGAGATTGTTTCTTCTGGTGTGGGTGACTTCCCTTCTGCTGAGACCTTCCTCCAGGGCCTCCAAATACTGTTTCCTGTCATCATCCCTGGGAGGGAGTTCTTCAGATAGTTGGTCTTTGATTTATATCCTTTGTTCCTGTGGTCTTCTCCCTTGAATTTCCCTTTTCTGTGGCCATGAGTTCTCTCCGTATTCTGGATCCTTCAGTGACATTTTGCTGCTTGTGGGACCATATATGGGAGAATTTTCCTGCTTCCAGCTGCCTTTTACTTTATTTCCCCTGCCACTCCTTGCCAGCAGAGGCCTCAGACAGTCCCAGCAGCCCTGATGGTGGGTGGAGGGGGTAGGGGGGCATAATTCATTTACTATCAGTGCCCTTTATCTGAGTCCAACTCTCCCCTGTCTCCCATGTTAGCTATTAACCAGGTTGAGTTTATGGTCTGTGGACATTTATTTCCTGTGGAAATAACATCTAGGTATTTTATTGAAGTGATGTGATTAAGATTATTGAAAGCTCTCATTAACTGCTCAAGTAAGAGATTAAGTCTGGCAAAAGTAATCAGATCTGTTTCCAGTTGGAAGACTCTTTAGTGTTATGGGCATGTAGTAATTCTCAGAAAAGAGTGAAATCTGCTTCTCCTTCTCACAGGACTAAGAGTTAAAGCCAGTCTTACCATCCAAAGAGGAAATAGCATAAAGGCATCACAGAGGCGACTGGTCTACCTCCTATTTGTTTTGCAGTTTTCTTAATTCTTCATTCCAAGGGCTACACACAGGAATGTCTTGTCTGCTGGTGATATGACCAAATACAGAATATACTAACCATGAATGGTGGCCAGATTTTCCTTCTTACGCCCTCTCCCCAACGCACACACTGCCTTCTCCCCACTCTCCCTTTGGAATTGGTTTTTATAGTATTTTATTTTGGGATGGAAACTGCTACAGAATGTTGCCAAGCCTTTGTGGAATGTGGTACTTTCTCAAACCCTGAGGGACTCTAGCGGTACTAACCTACACAGTGGTATCCTTGAGGCTGGGATTCATTTCCATTTTGATGGCTTTCTTTCTACCTTTGATCTGAAATAGACCCTTTTTTAATGTCAGAAGAATCACATGGGATTTGGCTTACCATGCTTAGGAAAATGCCAAGTGTTTCTGTGTGCTCCTTGGCAATCTCATGATCTTTGTCTACTGATTGAAGTCACTGGGGCACTGGTAGAAGCAGATGCCCCGGGCATAGTTCTTTTTGATATTGTGAGTCACTTGATCAATTCTGGTACCCATCAAAAGATGTAGTTGATGTCAACCGATTAAGAGTTGAGAAGACACTTGGAATAGATTTTTTTTAATATCTAATACTACCTTCAATACTTTTATCTCTCAAAAAAACCTTTTATCTCTCTAAGTGTATATTATGGGGAGTGGATATAAATTTTTCCCATCATAATACTAAGGTCAGATACAATTCCAATAAAAATATAAAGACACTTCATAACACTAATGGGCATATGCAACCATTTAAGATTACTGCAGAAAGTATATAAGGCACAGAAAGTTATCTGTAATTCATGTTAAGAGAGATAATAAGATTCAGAAATTACATATATCATATCATACCCATATAAAACAAGTATAAGAATTAAATAAGAAATACATTGCTATATACTTATGAGAAAGTAAGGGAGTGGCATTTGAAACTATAGGTAACTTTGACTTAGCAACCCTGCATTTTGGAATTTGGTTTACATAAATAGATGCACTAGTAAATATATATGCACAAAGGTGTTTACTGTCGCATTGTTTGTAGTGGTAAAAATAGCTGAAGGGTTTTGAATGTCCATCAGTAGAGAAATGGTTAAATAAATTCTAGTATACTTCTGTATAGTATTATGAGACTGTTGAAAGTGTTGAACTAGTTCTTTATCTAGCAAGCTGCAAGGTAATGTGTAGCATCCTTGCAGTTTTGTAAAAGCAAATATCACCCCTCACACATATGAGTGTATATATGTTTGGTATGAGCATGAATATCATGGAGACAGGTGGAGAAAAAGACTGACCAGAATGCGATTCTTTATCTGGGGGCAAAACAGGATGAAGGTGGGAAATGAGGTACAGGGAAAGGAATCAGAAGCATTTTCTTTAAATATATATTTTTTAATGTTTATTTATTTTGAGAGACAGAGAAAGACAGAGCATGAGCCAGGGAGGGGCAGAGAGAGAGAAGGAAACACAGAATCCAAAGCAGGCTCCAGGCTCTGGGCTGTCAGCACAGAGCCTGATGCGGGGCTTCAACCCACAAACCGTGAGATCATGACCTGAGCTGAAGTTGGACACTTAACCAACTGAACTACCCAGGTGCCCCATTTAACTTCCTTTCTTTATATATTTTTACATTACATCACTGGTTGCAGTAAACATTACAGTTTTATGGTTTTTAAGGAGTGATTTAAATACTTTTAAATGGTTATCCTTTATTAAAGTATAGTGGGCATGTATGTTATATAAGTTTCAGGTGTATAGTTGCTGTCTGCTGCCACACAACATTATTATAATATTGATTGTATTCCCTATGCTGTACTTTTTATCCCCATGACTTATGTATTTTATAACTTTAAGTTTGTGCTTCTTAATCCCCTTCCCCTATTTCGTCTATAAACCTACTCTTTTTAAAGAATGATTTAACTACCTTCTTTCTTATTTTTTAAATTTTTTTATTTTTTGAGAGACAGAGAGAGATAGCATGAGCAGGGAAGGGTCAGAGAGAGGGAGATACAGAATCTGAAGTCAGACTCCTGGCTCTGAGCCAGCTGTCAGCACAGAGCCTGACACCGGGCTTGAACCCACCACATGAGATCATGACCTGAGCTGAAGCCGGACACTTAACCAACTGAGCCACCCAGGTGCCCCAAGAGTGATTTAACTACCTTCTAAAGAGGGGGACCTGGGAGGCTCAGTCAGTTAAGCATCTGACTTTGGCTCAGATCATCTTACGATTCATGAGTCTGAGCCCTGTACTGGGCTCTCTGCTACCATCACAGAGCTGGCTTCAGATCCTCTGTCTCTGTCTCTTTCTGCCCCTCCCCTGTTCATGCACTCTCTCTCTTTCTCTCAAAAATAAATAAATACAAAAAAAAATTGTAACTACTTTTTAAAAATTTTTTATGTTTTATTTATTTTTGAGACAGAGAGATTCAGAGCATGAGCAGGGAGGAGCAGAGAGAGTGAGGGAGGCACAGAATTGGAAGCAGCCTCCAGGCGCTGAGCTAGCTGTCAGCACAGAACCCGACGTGGGGCTCGAACCCACGAATGTGAGATCATGAGATGATGACCTGAGCTGAAGTCAGAGGCTCAACTGACTGAGCCACCCAGGCGCCCCTGTAACTACTTTTTAAAGAGGAAAACAAATGACCCTAGAGTGGTTGTGTGTGTGTGGTAGGATTGTAGCTAAACCACCCTTTCCTGTATTTTCCCCATATCCTTTAATGGGGTGAGAAGCTCAGCACTGAGATTACAGTGCTACTCAGGGAAATGCAGTTCACTAGAGAGCTGGGAAAGCAGTGCCCACAGAGGACTAGTTGGGCAGGGAGGATCAGGTCAGGATGGAGCATTACCCAGAAACCAAGAGAAGAAGGAGCTTTATAAAGGCTCTTGATAGAAAAGGTCCTGACAGGGAATAGATAACCCCAGACCTGAGGCTGCGAGCAAGGGAAGCAGTGGTCACTGGAACCCAGTCAGGGGAGCTTACCAGAGAGCACCACAGGGCAGCGGCGCTGGCCTCTGGTAGAGACAGCTGGCAGAGAGGAAGTTGTGGGGAGGAGTATCCTGGCCATTCTCTCCTTTGATCTTCTGCATGGACCCCTCTAACTGAACCAACCAGAAGGCAGAGTGTAAGGGAGCTGATGAATGTGGTCTGCGAGGTCAGGCTTCCAGGGCTATGAGCAGGTGGGGAAGGGCAGAGAGTGGATCTCAAAGGGTAAATGGAAGACAAGATGATGCAGATAGGTGAAGACCAAGAAGTGCAGGAAGACAGAATGGTATTTTATTTATTTTTTTTTTAATTTTTATTTATTTATTTTTTTTCAAAGCCAAAAAGCAAGGGTCGTTTATTGCAGGTTCGAACCCGGGCCTCTGCTCACTCCAAGCTGGTGGAACGGAGAGAGCCAGAGAGCCCAGAATGGTATTTTAAATGAGCAACAAGGTAATGAGGAATTTATGGTGGATGTTTTGGTATAAAACCGCGGTCATCTTGGTAATAAATGGTAATTGCACCTTTCATTTCTTTGTCATATGACCTTCATACCTCTCAATTTAAGTACGTTGACTGTTTTATTGTTAAAAAGTCAAAACTAGAGGAAGTAAACGAATTGGAAGATCTGGTGATACAGGTTTCAGTCCATGGAATTAGAAACACTTACCTGGGTTTTAAAAACAAAGCTCTCGTATTTAACAGTGATTGATAGCACTTTGTGTTTGGTTGCTTTTTGTGAAAAGCACAAAAAGAATTTAAAAATATCTGTCTCAATTATTGCAAATTAAGATTGGCTACTTAGCATATAAAATATGAAATAGATTTGTACCACGAACAATTTGTGTTTTGAAGTGAATTTCCATGTCAGATAAGTGATGGGTGTTTCATTAAAATTCTGTTTTTCTTTTTTTTTTTCAAAATCTGGTTTTCAAAAGACAGTATGTTTCAAAAGCCAGCACCAGGACCAAGATTTAATGTTTTAAAATCCTGAGCCAGCTCCATGTATGTGAATTTTCCCCCAGATTAATATCCATTATGTTTTGAGGATAGCACCTTCTATTGAATTTTTTTTCACTTGTTTCTTTTTCTATTCTTGGATTTGGAGCACAGGATTTAAGGCAAGGGTGGCATTCTGCAGTCTCTGGCCACACACATCCATCAAATGCAATTCTAAAGACATATAGAAATGACAGAGTTAATACTGTGTCAACAGTAATAGCCACTGAAAACTCTAAAAGAGAAAACTATTTTTAAATAAATAGATACATATTTTTGGTTACATAATTCAACCATTCTGCCTCATAGCATTATTGGTTAGGGCCTTAAGATGGAAAAACACACACACACACACACACACACACACACACACACACACACAACAACAACAACAAAAGAGAAAAACAAAAAACCCACAAGCTTTTAAGGTGGTAATTGTATCAAAAGCGTTTTGTCAAATTGGTAAAGCAAACTGAATTTCGCAGGTGTCTGTTTTGTTTTATTCCTCATGGATCTTCTGGGAGGGGTTGCTTTCTGAAAACAGTAGGCACCTCCTCTGCCTGCTTTCTTCCTCTTGGTAGCTCTCATCAGGGAAATGATTGCTACTGCCTATTTTACTTTATCTACTTTGTGATCTCTTACAAGGACAGTGACTCCTGTCAGATAGTTCTTAAATGCTGATACAACCTTTTTACTTAGTAAGTTTTTTGTGGCCTCTGGGCTGTGATAGTAGCCATACCGTCCTCCCGGAGTTTCTCTGTGTGCCCTGGTAGCTCAGCCGCCTGCCTCCTGCCATGGCATGTTCCAGAGTTTCTTCACTCTTACCAGGAGGCCCTCTGAGTTTTTTTCCACAGTCATGGATTGTTCCAGTATGTTGACCCAAATGCTTTCTATATGCCCCAGGAAGGAACTTACAGGGAAGAACTTGAAAGTGGGTGAGAATTGGGATTCAATCATGTATAGGATACAGAGTGACTATGGGGTCCTTAAAGGATATTGAGCAATAGGGAAGTATAATAGACAGTGGAAGGAGAAGAAGCCTCATGAGAGAATAAGTGGGCCCAAACTGCATGCATGGACGTTTCCTCATTTTCCTACAAATGCCCCTGTGCACCAGTGGGGTGGGGCTCTGGCATGAAGGGGAGGAGTAGCTTTTTCACGAGAAGCCCAGCACTCTTGCTTTGTGGAGGAGCTGTTCCAGACAGGCAGGAACTTTCTTGCTGAGCCAGCTTCAGTAGTCTGGAAGAGGTTTCTAGAAACCCAAGGGCAGAGAGTGACAGAGCCACAGGGCAGAGGGTGGCAGGAACACTCAGGCCCTTGAGCACAGAGACCTTGTGAGACCCCGGGAAAACATAGCTGGGGAGTACGAGCCTGAGAAAACACTGGATTTCACACTAAGCAAGTGAGTGGGGGCTTTTGACATTGAGATTCAGATCTTTGTGACTCATGTGACACAGTTTTATCCACAATGAGGCAGTAAGTTGGACCATCTGGGTTTCACGTATTTTTCCTAAAATGTTATGATACAGGTTTTTGCTTGTTTGTTTTAAATCCAAGTTAAAGTTTTGAGGTTGAATTTTGCACAGGGAGGGAGAACCCAAAAATAATCCTGTGGTTGATTAAAGCTGTTGGTTTCCAGGTTAGCCCAGAGGAACTGGGGAGAGAGTAAATAACATGTGCAGCTTGAGTGTAAGCATAGTCTCCCTAGGATTCAGACACAGGTCTAGGCACGTCCGGGTAATTAGATGGTTAGAGCTATCAAGAGGCTTTCGCCTGAGTGCTCAGAGGACGGTCACAGGGCAGGGCTCATCCTGAGGAAAGCAGGATTTGAGGCACATGAGAAGGGTACCCGCCTCAGGGGGAGGGACAATATCGAAAATAGCATGACGTAGGTCCTCTAGATTGTCTGTTGACCCAGCCCCCCTCCCAACCCCCGGACTCATGCCTGGGTTGTAGGGAGAGGGTGCTACAAGAAAAAAGCACGGTGAAAATTTAAAGGGAAATTTTTCTAAAATTACCTTGAGATGTTAAAGGCAGGCTCTACAGAATAGAGTGTAACAAACTTGTGGATGAAGGTCCCTACTCCAGGTGCTGTTGGGGCACGCATAGCATGACAGGGAACAACAATAAAAAGGCCTCCTCAAGGACAGGAGAGGTGTCACATTCACCATTATTTACCTGCAGTCAGGTTCGGTAACTGACACATGACATGGATTCAGTGAGTGGTTTTTTTTATGTTTTTTTATTTATTTTTGAGAGACAGAGAGAGAGAGCATGAGCAGGGGAGGGTCAGAGAGAGAAGGAGACACAGAATCCGAAGCAGGCTCCAGGCTCTGAGCTGTCAGCACAGAGTCCGACATGGGGCTTGAACCCACAAACCATGGGATCATGACCTGAGCCGAAGTCAGACACTTAATTGACTGAGCCATCCAGGCGCCCCTCAATGAATGTTTTTGTTGAAAGAAAGAAAGGAAGGAAGGAAGAAGGAAAGAAAGAAAAGAAAGGAGTGAGAAAGAGTGGATGATGAGAAAACATGGCTTGCAAACAGGTACAGGGGCAAATTTTTCCCATTTGTCTTACATTAAACAGAATGGCAATGGTTTCATACCATATTATGTGATTACAATCATGTATTTTCATAGATGACGCTTTATTTCTAAAGCAACCTTAAAACTACTACTCTCTGCACAGATTTAGGAATTAGAACATACCCAGAGGATGGGAATGAAATGAAATGAAATGAAATGAAATGAAATGAAATGAAATGAAATTTGTGAAACACTTCACAAAGCCCAGATTTTTTGTGAACAAATGCCTCTTTATTTTATTTTACAACATGATTGATTTTACCAAAACAGACCTTTCTTTAAATATTAAAATGAGACTTAAGTTTATTCTCAAAGCCAGTCAGTGAGGGATAGTCAAGTGATCCAACTTGAAACACAGACAAGAGTCGGGTTACCGTTTCATGTATTCTGCTGGTCACAAATTAACCATGTTGTGTTATGCATGAACAAAGACCAGCCCATTTGCACCAATGTACACTTTATGACCCAACATACTGGTGAAATAGAAGGCTGGGAAGTTCTTATAACTCTTCTAGGTGGTGATTCAGGGGGTCCTGTATGGCCCACATGCTGGGAGCCTGACATCCATCATTGAAGTTTGCCTTCCATGTGAAAGAAAGCACTATTGTTAGAATGGTTGTGTATCATGCCAATATAAATTGAGGCTGCGTGATTGACTTCTAAAAGCTACACACAAAACTAAGTCCTATCAATTTGCCCGTAAGGCTTCTGTTATTACCAAGCAGAGCAGGATCCTTAAAAAATGGGTTATGGGGCAGGGTTCTAAGAGTAGTAGTAGAAGTCAAGGCCTGAAAAGGAATGGGCAGTCACGGACAATGGCATGAGGGTTTGAAGCCCCAAACCAGTATAGCAGTATGGTAATATCAGCGACCTCAGTTACAGCTACAAATTCCTTTGCCTTTGTCATACAACTTAATTGAATCATGGACGTGACATGCCATCATCTTCACCAGGTTCTGCCCTCCTCACTCAAGCAAAGGGGATTATTCTAGGCATGTCCCCCAGGAAACAAGAATTTAAGAGACTATTTTAGAATTCTGCCTACCACACTATCCTTCCATTAGCTGGGATTTTCTTTCCTTTTTCTGCTCTTGTCTTTGGCTTCCCTTGTCAGAACCCTGTGCCTACAACTTTCCCTAATGTAATATAATCTGAATACACAATGGACTTTTCACTTACATTTCAGGATCATATATCATCCTACGCTGGTTAAGAGGGTGTGTGCCAAAGTTGAACAGTTTATTGTCAAATTTCAGTTGTGCTACTACTAGAAGATTGGCAATGGCTTCAGTTTCCTCATCAAAAGGGGAGTGATAGTAGTATTCACATAGTAGATAGTATATTAACCACTTATGGGCTGTTATAAAGATTAAGTAAAATAGTCTGCTTAAATGGCTTGCACAATGTTCTCCACATAGTGGCTATGGCTAGCACATAGTTCTCCAAAAATGTTTAGATATTATGAGTATATGCTGTCTCAATAGTTGAATTCATATATTCTTTCTCTACATGGGATACCCTAATACATTCCTAGGCACCCTTCAGCATCCATCTTAACCTTGTGTGTGCAAAATGTCAACATCTGTGTAATGTCAGCAAGCTGAATTTAATGTGTATAGGGAACTCTATTTTTAACTTTTCTGTAAATCTAAAATTATTTCAAATTAAACAGCTTTTTAAAAGTCCCAAGTGTTATCTCCATTCCAGAGCCTTTTGATTCCGTTCATTGTAGAATGAACACTTCCATTCTACTCTCAGGAAGCTTTACACATGGTGTTTATCACATTGCATCATGATTATTTATTTATATGTCAGTCTAGAATGTAAAGTCCACAGATGCAGAGACTAAGCTTTATTCATCTTTGTGTCTCTCTAATATATGGCATCGCGTCTGATATAGCTTACAGCATATGTCATGTAAATGGTGCCTCAGTAACTAATTGTTGAATGAATTTTTATTTTTCATGAACAGGAGATTTACCAATGGCCAGATGATACGTGATTATAGGAACCAATGGGAGGGTTAGGGTGGTACAGAACCGTGGTTTTCAAAGTGTGGTTCCTGGACAAGCAACATTATTGGCTGCAACTGGAGACTTGTTAAAATGCTGTTTCTCAGGCCCTATCCCCCAGATCTACTGAATCAGAAATTTTGGGGGCAGGGGACAAGCTGTGCTTTTAACCACTTTCATGGAAACTAAGATTGAAAACATAAGCAATTATACTAATGTATAGCTATGTTAAATGAATTCAGAATGTTTTAAGTGCAAGTATTTTATTAGAGTGAAATGATATAGATGAATTATCCTCAAGAAATAATTGAATTTCCACTTAGCCATTTTTGTAACGATTTTGAATATTATAGAACATACCCGATATAAGGATCTACACGCTTGTAAACATGAACACGTTTTTAAACTTTGTTAGCCTTCTGCCAAACCATTATTGTGCATTGCTCTCATATAGGAAAGCAGAGGCTATTCTTGAATATTTTCCTGTGTAACATTTGTTGCTGTGATTACAACTTTTTTTTTTCTTTCCTTTTTTTTTTTACAATTAATCGTATTAACCATTCTGGCATCAATACAGATGTCTTCAAATATCTGTCAGGGCCTGCCAAGTGCCAGCTGCTGCCATGTGGTCCATGTTGCTACTTCTCCAAATTGTATTTAAGCATCCATTAGACCTTCAGTATATAGCTTTTATAATCCATTTCATGTCATCAGCAAATATTGGTGGAGTCATAGGACATTGACTAAGGAATTAAATATTACAATTATACATCTGCAGCTTCATTCTAAAGAACAGTGCTACTATTTTGCTATGTCTTTTCAATTCCTTTAAGAGCAAGAGTCTTGGAAAACCATATGCTAATGTATGACTAATCTCACCAAGCGCCTGAGTCAAGAAAGCATTTGCCTCTTTGCCACAGAAGTTGTTGAATGTTAGCCTCTGTGTTATTGGAGAAAAATCACTTCCTATGTTCTTTGGGCAGTATTTTCCTTTCAGAGATATGGAGGCTGCCCTTTCAGAACTCACCTGCCTTTTGAAGGTTTTGGTTTTTCCTTTTCATGTGAAACAGACCATTCTTTACACACCTGTTCAGTTGATCTGGATGGGGGAAGAAGCCCCTGCCTTGAAATCAGGAAATCCAAGTTCATACTCTACTTCTGTCAATTCCTAGCTACGTGTCTGGGAGTGAGATACCACTTCTCCAAACTCCCACACTTAACACCAGGTTACTAATAACACTCTTTTGGTAATTACAAATGGCAGCCTCAAAAAGAATAATCACTTGTGAGTTATCCTTACTGAGTCCAATTGTCTCTATGCCAAAGAGGCCCAAAGCTAAGTGGACATTGTCTGCAGACTACATTCTGGGAAGCTGCATTTATGTTCTTATTCCCCAAGGGTACTATTTACTGTCACTTTTTCTAGATGGGGGTAATTGTAGAGGGTCACAACTTTACCAACTTTGTATTTCAAGGGAAATAGGTTTGGCAATAGTGAGAACATGATCAGTTGAAAACAGGGGTAAGAATCAAAAAAGCCTGCAATGTGGTTGGTGACAGTGGTTAACAAGGGATAGATTCCAAATCACTGTGGACTCAAAGCTAGATGAATCTGACCAGGTTTTCAGTTGAGGGGGAAAAAAGAATAAAGAAGAGTCAAGGATCGCTCGATGTTTACTGTCCTAGGTGACTAGGAAGAAAACCACTATATTAAAACATGCTGGGTCTGCAGCTGGGCAAATAGTTGATCAGTGGACTTGTGTTGACATGTAGAGGGGTATCATGGGCATGTCACAAGACTCATCACTGCCCACTGTCCTCTGCACACCTTTTTTTTAAATATCTTTTTTTTTACATTTATTTATTTGTGAGAGACAGAGAGAGAGCACAAGTTGGGGAGGGGCAAAGAGAGAATGAGACCCAGAATCCGAAGCAGGCTTCAGGCTCCGAGCTGTCAACACAGAGTCCCACATGGGGCTTGAACTCACAAACCATGAGATCATGATCTGAGCCAAAGTTGGACACCTAACTGACTGAGTCATCCAGGTGACCTCTTTTCAATATCTTGTTGGCATTCTCTTTTTTAAAATTATTTATTTTGAGAGAGAGAGAGAGAGAGAGAGAGAGAGAGAGAGAGAATCCCAAGCAAGCTCTGGTTTGTCAGTGCAGAGCCCAATGTGGGGCTCAATCCCACAAACTACAAGATCATGACCTGACCTGAAACCTAGAGGCAGACACTTAACTAACTGAACCACCCAGACACCCCTCTTGTTGGCATTCTTAATCAACTTCACAGAAAAACTGAAGTGGAAAGAGGTATTAGATGACAGAATCAAAGCTTTTTAAATTCTTCCTAGCCTAAATGTAATAAGATTAAAGTCAAGAGGATACTGGAAATATCCTGCATTTAGATTAAAATATCCACCTTACAAGCAAAGGACTTAAGGGATTTCTGTTTCAGCTTTAGTTGACAACACAATGATTCTGAGCCAGTTGGGTCATGTGGCTGATTCAAACAAAAAGCTAGGCTATTTTAGTAATAGATATTCATATCTAGGGAGAAAATGTGCTACTGTACTACATATAGTCTGACATATCTGGAGTTTTGGGTATAGCTATTGCTATATATTTGAAGAGGGCTATTGACAAATTGGATTATATGCAGGGGGCAGGAAGGAGATCTACCTGGAAATTGTATCATAGGAAAGAGAGTCTGAAAGAAGTGAGCCAGTGGCATCTGGGTAGCTCAGTTGGTTTAGTGTCTGACTTCAGCTAAGATCATGTTCTCATGGTTCATGGGTTTGAGCCTCGCATCACGCTCTTTGCTGACAGCTCAGCGCCTATGGGCTGCTTTGGATTCTGTGTCTCCCTCTCAGCCCCTCACCCACTTGTGCTCTCTCTCTCTCTCTCTCCTTCTCTTTCTCTCTCAAAAATAAGTAAACTTAAAAAAAAGAGAATAGGGAGCCAATAAAATTAGAAAGAGGATACTTGAAGGGCTGCCTGGGTGGCTTAGTCGGTTGGATGTCTGACTTTGGCTCAGGTCATGATCTCACAGTTCACGAGTTTGAGCCTCACATTGGGCTCTGTGCTGACAACTCAGAGCCTGAAGCCTGCTTTGGATTCTGTGTCTCCCTCTCTCTGCCCCTCCCCTGCTCATGCTCTGTCTCTCTCTCTCTCAGAAATAAACATTAAGAAATTAAACCAGAAAGAAAAAGAAAGAGGATATATGACAGAGGCTGTGTGGTGGGTCTGTGTTTGCCTAGATCCTTCCATCTGGATCAAGACCCTAGTTTCCTTAGCTGCTGGGAATGTCTGTTGCTGGCTGGTGGCTTACAGGTGACTTGTTCCCTCTG
This sequence comes from Suricata suricatta, assembly GCF_006229205.1. Taxonomy (NCBI): domain Eukaryota; kingdom Metazoa; phylum Chordata; class Mammalia; order Carnivora; family Herpestidae; genus Suricata; species Suricata suricatta. Next base: position 74,935,637 of record NC_043708.1, read on the forward strand.
CCTGACCCCCTGCCAAGGGGGCTGCCTTGCTAGAGCTTCCAGCCATTCCTCAGGGCAGCCCCACCCTGGGCCTGGGTGGGTGTGAGGGTACAGAGGCCCGGTTCTGTTACCTGGTGCAGGACAGCTCCGAAGGGCCAGCCCAGCTTTAGAACTCCGTGGGTGATCAGCTGAGGCCTCTGTTGCAGCTGCATCTCCTTCTGCCTGGTCCTGCTTCCCTTACTGTCTCATCAGAGTTGTTCTAGAAATCTCTCCCCACTAAGTCTTCTCCATGGGAGTCTCTGCTCCGTCTGTCTTCCAGGGAATCCTACCTGCAACAGCTGACATTACAAAGACTGGGAAAGGATACATTATTCAGTAAATGATGCTGGGACAGTTGTTTATTCATGTGGGAAGAAAAAAATAAAGTTGGAACTATCTCATGTACAAAATCGATTTCACGTGGATTTAGAATTGAAATATGAAAAGCAAAACTTTCCCGTTTTTAGTAGAAAATATGCAAGGATTAGGAGAGGTTCTTAAAAACACAAACCATGAAGAAGATTTGTGAATTTGTCTATATTAAAATAATATAAAATTTAAATTAAGTTAAAATCACTTGACTATGACAAATGATAATCATTTTTAAAAATAATAGGAAAAGCTGGGAGAAGACATTTGCAGCACTTACGACTAGCACAGATTTAGCATTGAAAATCAATAAAGAATTCATATAAATCAATAAAGGGAAGAGGAACTGCCCCAGAGAAAAAATTAATAGGCAGAGAAGATAAATAGTCAATCTGCTTAAGAGAAAGTCTGAATGATGAATGAGTATATGAAAGTATGTTAAGCCTCCCAAGCAATTAAGGAAATGACGATGAAAATAAGATCCTAGTTCGTACACATCAGATTGGGGAAATCATTTTAAATTTATTTTATAATACATTTTCTTTTTTAAGTTCCTTTCCTCTTCTTTCCTTCCTCTGCTTCCGTGCCTTTGCACATGTCACACTTCCATATGTACTACTCATTTGTCAAGACCTAGTGCAAGGTCATCTCCATGCAGCTCTCCTAACCTTCCTGTTCAGAGTTAAGACTTTTCCACTTACATATTCCATAAAGTGCTTTGTGCTTCTTCCATTTGAAAACACTTTGCATAGTTGTAATTTTTTGCTTATGCGTGAGCCTCTGATGCTAACTAGGTTATGGACCCCTACATGGTGGGAATCATGTTTATCTGTATGCTCCTGGAATTTATCATGTGTGTGGCACTTGATTGGCAAATATATATACTGGATGCATGAATGAACCAGTTCCTTGTCTCAGTGGCTTTTCCAGAAGATCAGACCCCTTCTAAACAGGGGCATGAAGAGTCAAGTGCTCTACAATGGTTCTTTGTTTTTTGATGCATCCTCTAAAATTAGCTCCAGATGAACTAATTTAATTGCTCATTGCCTGCAGTGGAGCATATGGTTAAATGTAGTCCTCACCCTCAATTTAATTAATGAGGATATGCAGAAAGCAGGTTCTTTTTATCACAGGTGGAAAGTTGCATGGGGACAAAATAAGTATTGTTTTTCTTTGTTATCATTGTTCATCTTCCAGGCCTATTGCTGCCTAGTGGTATCATCAGGATTTATTTTTAATCCTGAAAAAATGAAAGAAGTATACTTTGCCTAGAGATATAAAATATGTTGACATCTTTAAAAAAAAATCTCCCTTAGGAAATCTAACTCTTTGGGAACATGCACCATCAAGGCATTTGAAACATTTCTAATCTCTTCTTTAAAAGCCAGCAACAGCAATTCTATAAACTCCAGATGAGAGCCTATGATTTAGTAGGTATTTATCAACTCCGACAGCAATTATAAAATATTAAAGCTGGGCGGGATCCTTTGGCCCAGTGCCTTCATTGTACAGGTAATGAAAGTAAGGTTCAATCTAATGTGTCATAATTGTTTAGTGATAGAACAGTCCAGGTCTCCTACCTTCGATTTTGATTCTTTCCTTTTATCCTTATTCTGTCTTCAACTCCCTCCCCAGCCCCCATTAATTTGAAGGCAGCAAGAAAATTACTTGCATTTTCAGGGGCTTTGAGTTATAACAGCTACTTAGGTATTTCCTTTGAAGCCCTTGAAATTTCCCCCATAAGCAATTGCCTTTTGGCCTTTGCACTGTTAATAATTAGCTTTCATTAGTACCCAAACTCAAGGGGGTATAGCAATGCCATTCCAGATCAGTATAATTATTTGGGCTCATGGTGAATATGGAGTAAGAGATAAAGATTTGTAAAACAGATTAAAATTTTACTTGCTCATTAAGTAAATTATGATAAGATTCTAAGAATAATAATCTTATGTGACAATTTAAATAAAATTAGTAATATCCCTGAGTTTCTATTTTCTCACTGGTGAAATGAATAACTTGGAATAAATCTGAGGACAATAAATCTTTGAGGATCTTTTACTGATAAATATTTTCATGCTGTGACTGTAATAACAGAGGATTCACCCAGAGTTTGCTTGCCTTGCAATGTTAACTGATGCTTGAAGTGTTTTTTAACAAAGAAGGTTTTCTTCATTAAAAAAAAAAAAAGTTATCCATGACTAAAATGTTTCTTTGTTTTTCCGAGAGGTTCTCAGGAATCTCACTCATTCATCTCCATATATGTGTTTTCTATCCTTCATTTACTTGGTAAAACTATCATTTGTTGAAACCAAATAAATTATTTAGTTGTTCAAACCATTTTGCTTTTCTGTACTTGATCAGATGCATGTAGGGTTGGAAGGAGGCATCATAGAAAAACACAGGTAGTCACTGCCCATGTTTGAAACTAAATTCTGCTGCTATGAGCTAATGGAAGTCACACAACCTCTGAGTCTCTGTTTTCTTTGCTCTCCAATGTGAATCGCACAATGTACCTCATAGAGTTCTTCTGAAGAGTAAATAAGATGCCAAGCACAGTGTTGGGCACACTGTGTGCAGTCATGCCGTTAGCGTGTACCAAATGCAACTGCAGGTGTTACAGACCCCAACAGTGAAAGCCAGAAACAGACAAGACCTTTTAACTCATGCTCTAGATAAAACCCATTGTGTTCATTTCTTATTGCACTTTCTTGAGGCACTGACTAAAATGTTTTGCAATGACTGGAACATTCCAACCACCAGACCAGAAAAGCCCTGATAGCAGTAGAATGGCTCGAAGACCACCCCAACATTTCCCCTTCCCTGCCCACGATCATGGATTGAACACATGCCAACTCCACCCATGATCATGTGTTTTCTGCCTTCTCTCTTACACGTACCCCCCTGAACTTCTGCTATACAACTCTAGATGTCTGGAAAGGTCAGTTATTAAGGGTTGAGCCTGTCACCTTGCATGGCTCCCCACACCTGAAATAAGTTTTCCCTTTCTCTTTTCCAAACCCTCATCTATTGAGTTATTGGATTCTCTTGTGACGAGTTTACTTGTTTTCTTGGCAACAACATTGGCACGCCCACTCAGGAGCTAGGCTCTACCTTTGTCCAGCCCCCTTAGGTTCCTGGGATGGAGACACTGGCCCTGTGATCATCCATCTGTTTCCTGAGTAGTTAGTGGCTGTGATAGATCAATTGGCAATACAACTAGTACTAAACGTTCTCTTGTTGGTGCTGCTATGTATTTTTCCTACTGATCTCATTGAAACCTTAAGTACTTTGTTGTTCTTGTCCTGCAGTATGTGTTTAAAAAACTCACTTTTTGATCGGATGTTAAAAAGTTGGTCATAATAATTTGATATGCCAGTGATGACAGAAGTGTATGTTCCTGATTCCACTTCACATTTGCTGCTTCCTTTCCCCACCACTCCTCTCTGTATAAACACCATCGCAAAAGGGTTGCTGGATTTCTATAAAAGTCTTTAGAAAAGACCAACGGGCAGATTCTTTATTGTGAATTTCTTTAGTAGAGGGTTCTTTTTCATGTTTGCATTCCCAGCACCCAACTGGCATAAATGAATCCAGTAATGAACATTTAGTAGAGCTCATGGGCAGGATCAAACCTCCTTCCAAATTCTCATGATAAAGGTTTGGTACTTAAAAGGAACTTTAATCAATTTCATAAGCAGAAAATAATTTTCTGCCCATATTCTTAATGGTTCTGATATAAAGGAGCAACAAAAACCATTGAAGGCTGTATGGGACCGAGCAGAGGATGTTCACAGTACTTGAGCAATGACAAGATTCGGTACCAGATTTAACCTCACCTGACACTGTTCTCATAAACATAACTGGCAATGGGTTTTTGCTTGGCTCTTCATAAAGAGGATCTAGAACTTTTTATTAAAATTTACTGTATTGTTTATCATTAATAATTTGTTGCATGTGTTTTTGCTTAGGTTAGTATGCACCGAATTGCATATAGTTCCTCAATGTTAGTTAATTCTTTTATTATCACCACAAAGTCATAACTTAAAGAATAGCCATGGCCCTAGGTAATGTTATAATAGGTTAAAAGCCCTTATATGATGATTATAAACAAGATTTTGATGCTCAGGACAAGTGAATAAACAGTAGCTCTTACTGTTTTCAGAGTGCTGCTTTCATAAGGATTATTTCTAACCAGGTGTGTTATGCATTAAACCAGAACCAATGCTTTTTAAAAATGTGAGTATAAGAATATTAAAAACTGCTAATAACAAAATAATTTTTTTCCAGCAGTACTGTTTACTGGTTCAACAAATATCACTTTGCATTGTTGAAGCATTTCATTCCTGCCTGTGAAAATCCTTGTCTAAAATTAAGTTTTCGATCAATGTCCCACTGCTGCCCAGAACCCATTATTACAACTCAAAGCTATTTTTTATTTTTTTTATTTTTAAATGTGTATTTATTTTTGAGAGAGTGCAAGCAGGGGACAGGGAGAAAGAGAGGGACAGAAGATCCCAAGGGAGCTCTGAGCTGACAGCAGCGAGCCGATGTGGGACTCGAACTCATGAGCCATGAGATCATGACCTCAGCCAAAGTTGGATGCTCAAGTGACTGAACCACTGAGGTGCCCCTCAAAGTTATTTTTTTTTAAAAATGACTGTGAAAATGTTCTTCATGATACACAATTTAAATGATCTCTGCTTATCTTTACCAGTATGTCCTCTCAAGCTACTCCCCCATTTCAACAGGAAAGGAGATTAGAGGAATCCATTCATCATAATCCACTGATTGCCAGAACCCAGCTCTTCTTTTCTCCCTTCCCTGGGCATCAATTTCTAGAACAGCCAATAGTAAGGTTCATAACATAGAGCAAATGAGACATAGGGAGTTAACGTTTGTTATAGCGTCCCCAACTGTGCTGGGCTCATTACATGGAATTTCATTTCACCCCGAGCAGTCTGCGCCTTTCCCACCATCTCGTGCCTGTGAGGGTGCAGGAAAGGAAATGAGATTAGCTCAGGGAGGGCTCTGGCACAGTACAGCCTTTGGCTTCTGTGTATTTATCCTTTGATTTTGTTGTTGTTGTTGTAATTGTTCAATTAGGTAAGTGCTCTTTTATGACTGGAAGGTCATTTTGCCACTGTAAATCACTTTGCTTGAAGTCTAATCTACTAAGATGACTTAAATACCATCTACGCTTTTTTAGATTTTAGGAATTGGAGTTTATTCTCAGTAAGAAGTCTCCTGGCTGTCTCATTCCTGTCACTTTTTTCTGTTAGATCCCATTTCATCCCCAGACAGCTTGTTTTGTTTTTCCTCGGCTCAGGTACCATCCACACGCAGCCCGCCCGCCTGGGAAACTGTTTGAGAGGCAGGCGGCTCCTGTGCGGGGTGTGCTAGAGGGGGTTTCTGCCGGGATCCTAGGAGCTGACAGGTGGATTTCAAGACAGCAGTAGCTCCATAGAGTGGCCTTGGTTGTTTGGACACAAAATCATTTTCCTCATCAGATTGTTGGCATTTCCTGGAATAAATGGTAGCTTAATGGAGGGTTTTTTATACATGGGTTGAGTGTGTGAATTGACCACTGTGTCAAGAACTGGGTCCCAGGCATGAGGCTTCCTTAGGAATCTGAGGAATTACTTCCTTTCTTAGGCAGAAAATGGATCCATGAAGTTCCAATTGATGAATGTATGCTTGGGTATAAAGGGCATGGATTATTTTTAAATGGCTTAAAAATAGATAAGGTAATATTTTTAAATGTATGATCCAGACATATAAACTGTATGTCCCAGATCGGAGTTGAATAGCTAAACCTTGATGCTACACACAGCCCCATCTATGGGATTCTTAAAGCGTTGAATCTATAGGTAATCAGACATGCAGGGCTAACTTCCAGCTCACAGGAAATAAAGGAATATGTTAAGCAACACCATGAGCAAGCAAAGGGATAAGTTCGTACATGGAACTGTACTGTGTGTTTTTTAATTGAAATATAATTAGCAAATAACATTGTGTAAGTGTAAGGCATACAGTGTGTTGATTTGATACCTTTATATATTGCAGTATGATTTACCATCATAGCATTAGATAATACCTTTATCACATCATATAATTATCATTTCTTTTTTGTGGTGTGAACCATTAAGATCTGGTCTCTTAGCAACTTCTGAGTTTATAAAACATTAAACAAAAGAGACAGATTGAGGGCAAGGGAAGGGAAGACTGATTGGTCTGGCAAATATATGAAAGAAACATAAGAGACATAGCAGCCAAACGTAATGTATGGACTTTGTCTGAAATGTGATTAAAATAAACCATCTGTAAAAAGGCGTTTTTGTGACAATCAGGAAAATTGAATATGGACCAGATACTTGATCATACTGAGGAATTACTATGAAATTTGTTAGGTATGAAAATGGCATCTTGAGTATGTAAGGCAATGGCTGTAAATGTGTGGCCTTGACAAGCATCACCAGCATCACCTGGGAATACGTTAGAAATGGAAATTCTCAGCCCCACCCCAAACCTACTGAGTAAGAAGGGGTGAGACCCAGCACAACTGTGAGAATCATTGATATGAGAAATAGCCGTATTTGAAAAAAGAGACACACACTGAGGTGCGTAGGGGTGAAATGATACAAGGTCTGGGAATGCTTTTGCAACACTTAAGTTAAAATAAAGATAAGGATTTGATGAAACAAGTGTGCCAGAATCTGGATAGTTGTTGTTCTGGGGGTAATGCATTTGTGTGGCTGCATTTAATGGTTCTCTCTCTTTTTGTGTAATTTGGAAATATTCATTAGAAATTTGGGGGAAACCTTAATGTGCACACTCACACACACACTCTCACACACACGCACACACACACACACACACACAGTAGACATTCTTCTCAGAGAAAAGTAGCAAACACTAGATTTTAAATTTTATAAAAGCTTCCATCTTGCCCCAGCAAACTGGCTTTTAGTCTTCATTTCACCACTAATCACCTTGCTGGGTACTCTTGATAAGTCAGTTTCCCAGGAACCTCATCATTCTTATATGTGATATAAAGGAGCCTCAATATGTGATCTGTCAGGAAGGTTCTTTCTAGCCTGTTGTTCTTTTTTTTTTTTTTTTTTTTTTTTTTTTACATTTATTTTTGAGAGACAGAGGCAGAGTGTGAGCAGGAGAGGTAAGAGAGGGAGACACAGAATTTAAAGCAGGCTCCAGGCTCTGAGCTGTCAACACAAAGCCCAACGCAGGGCTCGAACACACAGACTGTGAGATCATGACCGGAGCTGAAGTCAGAGGCTCAACTGACTGAGCCACCCAGGCGCCCCTGTAGCCTGCAGTTCTTGATACCCTGTGCGTTCAGGTGAGGGTTCAGGCCCCTCAGCAGCTTTCCTGCAGTCTGGAGTGTGATCTGTGGCTGAGCGGTCTCTCAAGAACGTGCTCTCCCCCTGTCTTCCGCTCTCCCTTGTCCTCTCCTTCTCCATCTTTCTCATTCTCTTTCTGTCTCTGTTTTTCTCTGGCTTTACATCTAGTTCCCGTCTCGGGGGACAGCAACACTCTCTGGGATGATGAGGCCCAGGCACTCTCCGACAATAGATAAGACATGAAGTTGCATGAAAAGGATACCCAGGGACTTGAAACATGAGGTGACTTCCAGGTTAGGTCAGAGATGGTGAAAGCCCAGAGTAGAACTTGAGACCCACTGCTCCTGGCGTTTGCCCTGAGCATTTCCTCTTGCCTCCACCCCTGCCGTGGCCATCACCTCCTTATACTCAGGGAGACAAAACATAATGGTATAAGCTCTGACGGAGTGTGGGAGCTCTAATTCAGAGCTCTCATACTTGAAGAATCCCATTGATTAGAATAATCAAAGCTATGGACCAAGTTTAATGGATAGCAATGGTATCCTCACTGCAAGGAAGAATCCGGTTATCTAGTAAACCATAAAAATGCGGAATTGGTTAGCTAATTCAAGCTTCTTTGTGCTCACACTGAGGGGTTAGACAAGAGGAAGACTGTCTCTCCCTGGGGAAGGCCTTGGGGAACACACCAGGTGGTTCTTGGGGGAGGGAATGGCCAAGAAGAAAATGATAGGAGCACAGGAACATGATGTGTGCAATAGGCGACACATGGCATTGGCAAAAGGGGAGGAAAATGAAACAGGAGGAAGCTAATGGCAATACGGAACAAGATCTGCGGAGTCCGACAGCCAGGAGTTAGTGATGTATCTTCAACCTACTCCTCTTTAGATTTCCTGATAGAAATCTAACTCCCACAAGTGCAGACAATCAATGATAGTGTTCCCACTGACACAGCAGTTCCTGGAGGCCTTTCCCCAGTGTTGGCATTTGCTCATGTTCTCTTCTCCTGTTCCTCCATTCCTTTCATTTTTCTGTATTGACTTTGGCCCTGCCTCCACCTTAGCAAACAGGTTAGGTCTACAGACATTGGCAAAAACAAAAGACAAACAACAAAATGCCCTTAACAAACAAACAAAAAAACAATAGCTGCAACAGTCATTGTTTACTGAACACTATGTACCAGGCACTGAAGTAAACACTTGATAAATATTATATTTCATTTGAGCCACAATCTATACAATAGTTTTTATTATTCCCATTTTATAGATGAGGAACAGAAAGTCAGGGAAGAGAAGTTGCAGGGTCACTCAGCTAAGCGGCAGAACCTGGAGTTAAACCCAGGCGTGACCCAAGTACAACTGTCGCCCCTCCTCTCTGCATCTCATCACTGTCCCTTCCTTTGCTGGTGAGGAGGATGGAGTGAGAACAGAGAGGGAGGCCAGTCTGTGGAACAGGCCACATGGCAGAGAGCATGTGGGGCTCCCCAGGTTGCCCAAGGCCCACAAACACATAGAGAGGTCACTCCCCAGTGACACATGTTAACACTTCACATGGCATGTTGAAATACATTGTTTACTTTTAGGAGGACTATTAGTTTCTTGATTGGAGTATGAACAAAAATCAGAATTTTTCCTTAGGAAGAAATATGGATGCCAGGATATATCCTTGGTGCTATCACTAAACATTGTCCCTTGGGCTCCTTCCTGGAACACCTGGGTGGCTCAGTCAGTTAAGCATCTGAGTCTTAGTTTCGGTCAGTCCATGATCTCCCAGTTCAATCCCCACTTTGGGCTCTGTGCCATCTGTGCTTGGGATTCTCTGTCTCCCTCTCTCTCTGCCCTACCTTGGTTTTCTCTCTCTGTCTCTGTCTCTGACTCTCTCTTAACAGTAAATAAACATTTTTTTTTTTAATAGGGGTTTTCCTGATCAGTCTTGGCCATCCTTGCTCTTTGGGGACTATGTTAGTTCAGAATCATATTAGTTTCTATTTTCTTCTTAGGAGTATATAAGTATTCTTTTCATGCAAAGTAGGCAGAGAGAAAGAAGATAGAATTCCAGATGCTTGTAAAGCTCCTACCTTGCATGTCTTTGCTTTTCAACCGGAAGAGGCAAATGTGGTACAGTGGTATAGGTCAGAGTGGCGTGGCAATGGTCCAGGTTCTCACTGCAACAGGAAATGGGGGGAGGCAGAGGTGGCATTGGCTGAAGAAGCTGTGGATAAGAGCCACCAACTGCACCATTTACATCAGTGGATAGATTATCCACATTGAAAATCAACAAGGAACCACTGGCCTTAAGTGACACATCAGGCCACATGGACTTTATACAGAACATTCCATCCAAAAACAGCAGAATACAAATTTTTCTCAAGTGTACATGAAACATTTTCCAAGATCATATGTTAGGCCACAAAACAAGTCTCAATAAATTCAAGAATATTGAAATCATATCAAGCACCTTCTCTTTTTTAATGTTTTTTAAAATTTATTTTTGAGAGACAGAAAGAGACAGTGCAAACAGGGGAGGATCAGAGAGAGAGGAAGACACAGCATTTGAAGACAGGCTGCCAGTACAGAGCCCGACATGGGGCTCGAATCCACGAACTGTGAGATCATGACCTGAGCCGAAGCTGGACTTTTAGCAAACTGAGCCACCCAGGTGCCCTTCAAGCACCTTTTCTAACCACAATGGTATGAAAGTAGAAATCATTTATTGGAACAATGCAGGAGGGACAGCTGAGAGACTCAGTCAGTTAAGCGTCCAACTCTTGATTTCAGCTCAGGTCATGATCTCACTGTTCATGGGATCCAACTCCATGCTGAGTGTAGAGCCTGATAGAGGGCTCTCTTTCCCTCTCTCTCTCTCTGCCTCTCACCTGCTTGCATGTTCTCTCTCTCTCAAAATAGATAAACATTAAAAGTGGGGGGCACCTGGGTGGCTCAGTTGGTTAAGTGTCCACCTGTTGATTCCAACCCAGTCATGATCTCACAGTTGTGAGATGGAGCCCTGCATCAGGCTCCATGCTGAGTGTGGAGAGTGTGGGATTCTCTTTCTCTTCCTCTCTCTGCCCTTCCCCACATGATGCTCACGCTCTCTCTCTAAAAAAAAAAAAAAAAACCAACACTGGAAAAACTATAGATATGTGGAGATTAAACAACATGTTACTGACAACTGCTGGATCATAGGGCAAATCAAAGGAGAAATTAAAAAAAAAAAACCTGGATATAAATGAAAATAAATGTAACATACCAAACATACCAAAATCTATGGGACACAACAAAAGTGGTTCTAAGATGGAGATGCATGGGATTATAGGCCTGCCTCAAGAAACAAGAGAGATCTCAAACAATTTACACCTAAAGAAACCAGAACAAGTGAAAGCTAAAGTTAGTAGAAGTAAGGAAATAATAAAGATCAGAGTGGAAATAAATGAAATAGAGACTAAATAGACAAAAAAAAAAAAAAAGATCACTGATACAAGAGCTGGTTCTTTGAAAAGATAAACAAAATGGACAAACCTTAAGCTAAACTCACCAAGAAAAAGAGCAAAAAAATAGATATAAAGTCATCTAAATTGGAAAGGAAGAAGTAAAACTGACATGATTACATTATACTACATACAGAAAACTTTAAAGATTCTACTGGTAACTGTTAGAATTAATAAATGCATTCAGTAAAGTTGCAGGATACAAAATTCATATACACTGTTGCATTTCTATACATTAATAACAAAGTATCAGAATGAGAAATTAAAAAAGAAAATCCCAAGGCATGTGGCTGGCTCAGTTGGAAGAGCATGCAACTTTTGATCTTCCAGTCCTGAGTTCGAGCCCCACATGGAGTGTTGAGATTACTTAAGTAAATAAAACTTTAAAGAGAGAGAGAGAGATCTCCTATTCACAACTGCATCAAAAAAGAATAGAATATTTAGGAATGAACTTAACCAAAAAGGTGAATGACTTTTAACTGAAAACTATAAGACATTGATCAAAGAATTGAATAAGGCACAGATAAATGGAAAGACTTTCTGTGCTCATGGATTGGAAGAATTGATATTGCTAAAATGTCCATACTACACAAAGCAATCTACAAATTCATTGCAATTCCATAAAAATTCCAATAGCATTTTAGACAGAGGTAGAACCACAAAAGATCCCAAATAACTAAAGCAATCTTGAAAAGAACAAAGGTGGAAGTATCATGCTCCTTGATCAAGCTATACTATGCAGTTATAGCAATCAAAACAGCATGATATTGGCATAAAAACAGATACGTAGATCAATGGAGCAGAATAGAAAGCCCCAAAAGAAACTCGCACATATATGGTCAATTAATTAATGACCAAGAAGCCAACAATACACAACGGGGAAAGGACAGTCTTCTGTAAATGGTGCCAGGAAAACAGGACCACTATCTTACGCCGTATACAAAAGTTAACTTAAAACAGATTGATGTCTTGAATGTACGACTTTAAACCATTAAACTCCTAGAAGATAATATAGTTGGTGAGACATTACTCTTAGTGATATTTTTTGGACCTGATTCCAAAGGCAAGCAAAACAAAAGCAGAAAATATCAAACTATATCATCAAACTAAAAAAACATGCACAGTGAAGGAAACCATCACACAAAAAGGCAACCTACTAAATGTGGGAAGATACTTACAAATCACATATCTGAGGAGGGGCTAATAGCCAAAATATATAAAGAACTCATATAACTCAATAACAAAAAAAATTTTGATTAAAAAATTTCATAAGATCTGAATAGACGTTTTTTCCCCAAAGAAGACAGGCCAGTGAAAAGATGCTCTATACCACTAATCATTAGGAAAATGCAAATCAAAACTATGATGAAATATTACCTCACACCTTTAGAATGGCTAGTATCACAAAGGCAAGAAATAAGAAATGTTGGCAAGGACGTGGAGAAAAGGAACCCTCAGACACTATGGGTGGGAATGTGAATTGGTGCAGCCACAATGCAAAACAGTGTGGAGGTACCTCAAAAAATTAAAAATAGAACTGCCATCTGAAGTATAATTTACATACAATTTATGTTAGTTTCAGCTGTACAACATAGGGATTCAACATTTGTATAAACACTACAAAATAATCCATTCCTAGGTCTATATCCAAAGAATATAAAAATGCTAATTCTAAAATATATACACACCCCTATGTTTATTGCAGCATTATTTACAACAGCAAAGATAAGGAAACAATCTAAGCATCTGTTGATAGATGAATGGATGATGATGTGGTATATTTAGCAATGGAATATTACTCAGCCATACAAAAAGGAAACCTTGCTGTTTGCAATAACATGGATGAACCTTCAGTGTATTATGCTAAGCGAAATAATTTAGACAGAGAAAGGCAAATACCACATGATTTCACATATGTGTGGAATCAAGAAAAACCAAAATGATCGAACAAAACAAAATAAAACCCAGGCTCATAGACATAGAGAGCAGATCGGTGGTTGCCAGAGGGGAGGGGGTTTGATAGGGGCGAAATGGGTAAAGGGGATCAAGAAGTACAAACTAAGAGTTTTTAAATACAAGTGTGTATAATGCAAACTTGTTATAAAATAAGTCATGAAGCTGTAATGTGTAGTATAGGGAATACAGTCAATAATATTGTATTAACTTTGTGTGGTGACAGTGGTAACTGGCCTTACGGTGGTGACCATTTCACAATGTGTACGGATGTTGAGTCACTATGTTGTACAGCTGAGACTAATATAATATTGTATGTCAGTTACACCTCAATTTTAAAAAAATGTGCCAAAAAGAACCACCGACTGCAGTGATATCTGTGGATACACACTGCTGCTTACATAGAACTTCCACATGCATTAATTATCATTGGATCTTCACAAAAATCCCCATGAGGAGGGTGGCTATATTTTTCTCTGCCTTTTAAAAAATAACTCATTTGGTTTATGTCATGCTTGTTCCAGAAAGGATTTGAGGGATTTGCATTCAGTATAGCGGATAAAGTACATTTATTAAAACAGATGATAAAATATTCTTTTGATAGGGTTGTCTTGATATGAACAAATTTTGGATCCAAAACCCTGTGGAGCCTTGCTCTGTTTTCAAAAGGACATAATTATAACGTTGTTCAACAAGAAAATCACTTGCTTAGCCACTTTCCTCCTGAAATATCATGGTTTCAAATTAGGAAGGAGTTTAAGAACTATTCCATACTTTTTATTTGTTTGTTGGTTTGCAACCTTGGGAGTCCCCTGGGTGAAATCTGTAACTGGGCCCCATACATGGAGGGCAGGGAGAGACTGAGGAGAGAGGCAGGCCACTCCAGATGGGTAGGTGGTGGGTTTAAGGAGCAAAGGAACTTAGGCATGAGGTTTGTCTTCCATGACCTCAAGACAGGTAGCTCTCCTTGCCTGCCCACCTGAATCTTAAAAGTTTATATAGAGGCTGTAACTGGGTTTAGTCATGTGTACCATTCAGCTGGTCTGAGCAACATATCGCTTTCTCAAGTCTGCATCTTTGAACTAGCTACTAGTGCAAGGACAGTAGGCAGGATGTGTATTCCAAGGATGGGGATGGGGGGAAGGGAAAAAGGAGCCTCTGACTGCCCGCAACCTGCAGTCATATCCTCTAGATGACCTCCAACATTGTTCCTATTTGAAACTGTTCCCAAACACTTTCATCTCTGTTTATGCTTATGCTTGTCTCTGTGAGTATGTAGTATCTAGGCATAGAAATGTGTAGTTTTCATATTCTCCCAGGAGATGTAAACCTTATCAAAACCATTTGCTTTGTGTGTGATTCCTAACAGTCCTGTCCCTGAACAGGGAGGCCACCTCCGTGTGACTGAGGACGGAGCTAAGATGCGGAGGGTGACTCATTAGGAAAAGAGCAGGTGGAAGACTTTGATGTTGAGGCACCTGTTCTCCCCGCTTTACCACAGTGCCACGTCCCCTGTGGCCACGGAACCATCTTCTCCATACTGTGACAGTGAACACAGCTGACATTGTGACCATTTGTGTTTATATCTGCAAGGCATTCAGAAATCATTCATTTATTCAGCAGTATTTATAGAATTCTTATCATGTCTTCATCACTGGGCGAGGTGTAGTGGACACAGCAGTGGACAAAATAGATCAAGGGAAAAATGGTGGTCCCTGTCCTCATGGAACTCACATCTGTTCTTACAGGGGTGACACCCAAAATATAAAGTAATCTATAAGTTCTGTGCTGTAATAGCAGAGCGTATGTATGATGGTGAGAAACAAGGCTGAGAGCAGCAGAGGGACTGCCTGAGTCTGTCCCATGGTTTTATGGAGCACAGAATAGGAATCTAGTATTGGTGTATAATGCACAATGATAATTCTGTGCAGTCCTAAGTAATATATTTTATTAATGTTGCCTAAACCTGAGGAAGTTACCTAATTGATTCCAGTAACATTTCATGGAGAGAGTCGCCTCTTACCCTAGGCCTTGCCCGCTACGCTTTTGGTTTCTCCAGCATTATTCCTGCCAAGAGGCCTCCTTACTCTTCAGGGGGTTGCTTTTTCTCACATTTCAGAAGGACAGTACATGCTTATGTCAGGTGTGAAAGGGGCCTTTCCTACCTGATCCCAACGACACGCAGCACTGGGGAGGGCAGCCGGACAGAGCAGACACTGTCCTCTCTAACTGGGCCGTCCTGTGCCCTGGCGTCTCTTATTGTGAGATCTTCCTGCCCTTGTGCAGTTCCTACCGACATTTGAAATCAGTAGTCTCTTTCCTTTCAGGGAGACGCATCTTTACAAAAGAGAGGTGTGAGATTCCAAAGACTCTCAACACTTTACACTGGCCTTTTGAAGAAAAATATGTAGACAAACCACAAATGGTTGTTTATTTAACACCTAGAGTGCTTATTGGTCTTGTCGTGTGCAGGTCAAATAGCCCATCATTTGAATTCTAATATGTCCAGAAAATTTCCCTGGGGGACCATAAAAAAAGAAAAGAAGGAGGGGATTGGAAGGTAATTTGAAGGGAGATATTCAGTAAAGAAAATATTTCAAATGTAGGCTGTCTTTATTTTAGCTGCAAAACACTGTGGCTCAAATGCATTTTTCGTAGGTTTTTGTTTGTTTTTTTTTTTTTAAAGAAAAGCCAAGATAACTGAGTGTCAGAAAGGTTAAGGGACTTTTCCAGAGTCGTAGTTTGCTTTTTCCTTTCAGTGCCTTTCCATTTAACTGTGGCTGACAGTCCAACTGTTGGTTATGAAGCTGTTACAATTCGCGGCTATTTTCCTAATGTCTGGGGCCGACCCAGCCCGGCAGGTGTGGGGGCGGGGGTGCTGGTGGCGGTGTGTGATGCAGCTGGCGCTTTTTGAAACAGTGTTTGCATGGCGAGCACGCTTTTTAGACAGATTGTCATCTACGGGGTAGTTGGGGTGCTCGACCTGTTGGATTAGTGATCCCCTCCACCACTTCTTCTAGAGCCATCCTTGGGCCACTAGGAAACAACCTTGCCATTGTTTGGGTTTTGTCTCTTCTTTTTAACTTTATGTCAATTTCCTATACCCCGCCTTAAAATTACTGGAATCACTGATCTAACTTCATAGTCCATTAGGTCTACTATTATTTCAGAGAAAGCAGTGGTTTCCTTGCTGTTTTGTTGTACATACAGTTCACAAAAGATTTGTGGTTTAATGTCTTGGCAACTGCATACATAGGCTGGAAGTAAGTGTACCTCCTTGTGCTCTTCTGAGCTCAAACAATCTGTCTGATGTATGTACCCTTAGTTTTATTTATTACAAAACTTGTGGAAAGGTTAAGGTCCCTACTTTGTCTCAAAGACATGTGAACATGCCCCTGTGACTTTAGGATCCTTTGAAGAAGGCATCAATACTCACAGTTATTATTATTCATAATTGTAGAAAGTTAGGGATTGAGAAAGTATAATCTTCCTACCGAGAAGATCACCTAGCTTCATCTGCATTCGTAGGACTGAGTTCCAGAGAGATGAACTAGGTAGCTAGTCGGTACCAGAGCCAGAATGAGGACAAAGGGTCTCCAGCATTCCAGTCCATGTACTTTCCTCCACGATGCTGTGATCCGGTGTGCACTCCTTTGCCCGCTCATTTACAATCATAGACTTCATGGGTTCATCCTGTGAGAGTCATGTGTTCTAAGTCTTTCACTTCACACATGAGCACAGGGAAGCCTAGAGACTCTTAAGTGTGTTGTTGCCCAGACTCCTGGGTTACAGGGGCTTGGAACTGAGACTAGAGGCCAGGTCCTCTGACTCCCAGTCTGAGGCTCTGTCAGGCAACACCCTGCTTCTCCATTGATGGCTGTGCCTTGGCGAGTGTTTTAACTCCGAACCTAAGGACTCCCATGAACTCAGTTGAATAATCCTCTCTTTGAGTTGTATTTTTGAAGAATGCAAGTAGTTCTGCATTAATGATGGCACCTAACACGGGAGGCAGAGGGATGTGGTGCTCTGCCTCCAGTTCCCTTCGTCATTCTGTTGACTCATGGTCTGTCTGTAGGCTCAGCTTTCTTGTGGACAAAGTGAGGGCCCTGAATTAGATGTTCCTGATGGAGAATTTTGTGGTTCTTTCCCAGCTGGGTATGTTCCTTTGTGTTTTGTCCAGTAGAGGGGGGTGTGTGCTCACAGACCAACAGCCCCCTAGGCTCCTCCTCCACGTTGGATTACTGTGGAGACCTACAGAGGGTGTAGTAAAAGAGATGCAAGTCTGGGCAAGACACCATGTGGGAGGAGATGAAGTTGATGGTAGAATTGCTGAGGTGGCTGGGCTCCTTGGAATTAGCAGAGGAAATTGAACGTATTCCTAGAAGACAGATCACGGGGGCCCCAGCAAGTCTTTTTAAGTTAATACCACACCAAGAAGAATGATAGGCTGGGAAGCTGCAGGTTTGACTGTTCCTGTTGCAGTTTTACTCTCTGCTCTTAGATGTGGTGAGTATCCTGGGTGTAGGATAGCATAATGTTGTGCCAGCCCTGGTCTAGGGCTCCTTTTCCAAATGGCATAATGTGGGCTACATTAGGAAGAAAGGTAACAGCTCCTTTTGGCACCCCGCTGCACACAGGTAGCTTCTGCACACATGAAGTCTGTGTGCTGAGGTCTGGGAAAGATCAGCTGACTCATCTTTAGTTAAGGTCATAGATCACAGTGGATCACAATGGAGTCCCAAGAAAAAATGAAATACCTATTTCTTCAGTACAGAGTATGAAAGCACAGAAAGGATATTTTTGTTATAGGCATAGCCAGAGAGGTGGAAACCATAGAATAATTTTGGAGAAGTATGGCTTTATTGAAAATATCCAGCTAGTGATAATTTGGACTCTCAGAATTGAGAGAAGTACATATAGCCAGGAAAGGAAGGAGGGAAAGCAAGAGAGGGAAGGAGGGACAAGTTTTGGAATTAGAGAGTTGGTGGGGGGGAGAGGGGGAAAAAGAAAGGAAGAAAAAGGAAATCCTTGACTTTCTTCTCCTGAAGATGTTATTTCCGGTCCCTTGCCGCACTGGTCTGAATGATTACCCTGGGCTGCACAGGTCATTTCAGGGCAGTTCCTAGGACCTGGATGTTCTTATCTCTGTTCTTTCCTGTAGAGTAGATCTAGGCAGACATGGGAAAGTCTCATTAACAGGCTTCAAATGATCAGTATCTTTCTCCCAGGAATTGAAAGAGCTTTTCTCAAGTCTGTTTAAGTAACAGTTGGAACAACGGCTGGAAGAGTTTCTGTCACTTGAGGCTGGATGACCCCCAGAGGGCATTTATCTAACAAGGGTTGACTGCCTTTCCCCTACTTTTCCAAGCTCTGCCCTGCCCACCCTCATCAGTTTCCTGGTGGCTGCATCTCTGAAGGCTCTTTCTCGAGCTAAGGATTTGGCATTGTGTATCCTGTTCACAATCAGTGAGAAATCATGTAGAATATTCAGTGATGTGATCCCTGCCCCATAGGAGCCATCCTGGATATGCCATTGGTCATGCTGACACACAGTGGATGCATATACTGATGACCAGTTATGATTAGAGACTTTTCAGAACCTATTTCCATCTTCAGCGACATTAACTTAAAGAACACCATGGACATCAATAAAAACAATCACCATCCTCATCCTCTCTTCAATACGACTCTTTGTAATTTGCGGTATACTTGCGTAGACATCTTATTTGATCTTCGCACCAACCACTGTTGC
This sequence comes from Suricata suricatta, assembly GCF_006229205.1. Lineage (NCBI taxonomy): Eukaryota > Metazoa > Chordata > Mammalia > Carnivora > Herpestidae > Suricata > Suricata suricatta. The sequence goes on from NC_043708.1 coordinate 74,954,571, forward strand.
AAATAGTGGAAGAATTACACTGTGGTAGAAAGAACCTGATAATTTCCTCAGACTTCTGGAGTAAAATTTTTTTCTCTGATTAAAAAAATTTATTTGATATATCATGTATGTTTTATATATGTCTTTATGGAAATTTTACATATATATCTCATTATAGAAAAGTTTGGAAGCACATCAATTATTTAAAAAACTAATAAGTAAAAATTGCCCAATCCTACAAGTCTACAGTAACCACTAAAGGGGCACCGGGGTGGCTCAGTCAGTTAAGCGTCTGACTTTAGCTCAGGTCATGATCTTGCAGTTCATGAGTTCGAGCCCCATGTTGGGCTCTGGGCTGACGGGTTGGAGGCCTCTCTTCTCAGCTTGCAGACAGCTGCCCTCTTGTTGCCTCTTCACGTTGTCATCTCTCTGAGCCCTGGTATGTGCCTGGTGTATTTTCATCCCTTTTTATGAGAACACCAACCAAATTGGATTAGGGTCATGCACACGGCCTCACCTAAACTTAATCACGTCTTTCAAGGTCCAATCTGCAAATGCAGTCACATTCTGAGGTAGTGGATAAGGGTAGGTAAGGCTTTAACATAGGAATTTGGGAGGAACATATTTCAGTCCATTACATTACTCTATACATACTTTTATTGTGAAGTATCTGACATGCTCACAGATGAATAAGAAGGTAATATTTACATTCCGCCCTCCTACGTGCTGAGTGAGAGTCCCTTCCTTTCCAGCCAGAGGTCTGAACTGCGGAAGCAGTCCGGTATCTTTCAGAATGTGACAGACTGGGAGTCAGAGCCCTGGGTCCGTATCCTGGCTCTGCCGGTTCCCAACCAGGTGACCGCTCCTGGCGTCAGTCTCCTCGTCTGTAAAATTGGGGTAATAACACCCACCACAGTAGCCTGTTGTGACACTGGATGAGATCATGCATGTGGGGGCGTCTAGCATAATGTGTGTTGTGAAGTAGACATCAGAAAATGCCAGTTTAACCTGTCAGTTGAAATGTTCGTTAGAAATACATGTTTCACTTCAGTGGTGAGGGAGAGCACGGGTACTGACAAAGCCCTAAAATCTCACCACGGCCATTTTTATACACTGCTAGTCCAGCCCCACATTTCTTCCAGCTCTGTTAAGATTAGCATTTTACATAGGGGAAGGGAAGGGAAAATAAGATAAAAACAAAAAGGGAGGAAACCAGAAGAGATTCTTAAATACAGAGAACAAACTGAGGGTTCCTGGAGGGCAGGTGGGTGAGGGGATGGGCTATATGGGGGATGGGCATTAAGGAGGGCACTTGTTGGGATGAGCACTGTGTGTGATATGTAAGTGATGAACCACTAAATTCTACTTCTGAAATCATAATTAAACTATATGTTAACTAACTTGAATTAAAATAAAATTAGGGGTACCTGCATGTCTCAGTTGGTTAAGCATCCGACTTCTGTTCAGGTCATGATCTCTTGGTCTGTGCCGACAGCAGAGTCTGGAGCCTGTGTTGAGTTCTGTCTGTCTGTCTGTCTCTCTGTCTCTGCCCCTCCCTCTCTGGTGCTCTGTCTCTCTTTCAAAAATAAATACACATTAAAAAAAAGATTATCAGTTTACTAATCTTCTTTTGTTTGTTTGGAAAAAAGTATGACAGATTACTTAGATTTAAAGGCATTTATTTATAACCTACAATTTCCAGATTTCACTGAGTGATTTCATGTCTAACTCCAAATTTCTGGCAGCTAATTGCAGTTGGGTTGCCTCATTGCTCTTTTCATTACGAGTTGTGTTACTTGAGCTTTAAAATATGTCTTTACATAAAATATGAAGTCCCCATGTAATGACCACGATAACTTCTGTGAGGCACATTTTATACGTGGACCTTGAAACGTCATAGGAATAAAAACTCCCCTGTTAGGATGTGGAGAGTGTTTTGACTGATGAAAAATGGCAGGCTGTGGCAGCATGGATAGGAGCCGGTGAATCTTTAGATTCACTTCAGAATCCTTCCAGAAGCAGAGCCCTTATTGCTGGTCTTGTCGAAGTAAGTGTCATGGCCAGATATTTGGCTGGTCAGCTTCTCATTGCCTCTCTCTGAGGATGTTAGGAATTATGTTCTTCGGTCATTTACAAATCTGCTTTTCACTCTTTTTCCAGGTCAAATTGTTCGCTTTCTCTGTTTCTCCATTGTGCTTCCGTGAGGCATCTCCCCGGCCTCATCACCATGCTCTCCTCTTCTTTCCTCTCCCTGCCTTATTCCTGATTCTGTTCCAACAAGCCTGCAGCCTACATCTCACGTACTGTCCTTTCTTCCTGTCTCCAGGCCTGCCTCCATGTCTGGGCCTCCTGCCATGACCTGCTTCTCTTTCTCCTCTCCTATTGCTGCCTTTCCCCCTTCTGTCTCCGACTCCTCCTCTAGAAGAAGGAGCAGAGGTGTGAGATCGCTCAGTGGCACAGCACTGTCTGATCCCTGTTACCCTTCTAGGGAGACCTAGGGTGGGGGTCTCACATTTGTTGCACCTACTTCTCCACAGATGCTGCTAGTGGGTGCAGCATCCATGTCGGCAGAAGCATCACTACGGCAACACCTTCCTGAAGTCATCACCTGGGTTTGGGGTCCTCTCGACCTGAGGAGGAAGTTCCACTTCCCCTGGGGAGGGGGACGGGGGGAGATGCGATTTGGACCAAGTAAATGAGAAAGAACTTTGGCTGGAATGGAGCTGAGCTAAAAATATGTTGATTTCAACTTCTATGCTGGTTGAGTTGCTTCAGGACACTTGCACATTTGGCTTCTATTTAAAAAATTTTTGTTTACTGTTTATTTTTGAGAGAGAAAGAGAGACAGAGCACAAGCAGGGGAGGAGGAGAAAGAGAGAGGGAGACACAGAATCAGAAACAGACTTCAGGCTCTGAGCTGTCAGCACAGAGCCCAACGCAGGGCTCAAACTCACATTCCACGAGATCATGGCCTGAGCTGAAGTTGGCCGCTTAACCAACTAAGCCACTCAGGTCCTGCCCCCTGACTTCTTTTTTAAAAGGCTCACTAGTGCTTAAAAAATCTTTATTCCGTGTCATAAAGACAGTTATCCTTGGAGCAATAATGATCTGTGTTTGTTGTTTTGTTTGCAGTTAGATCTGGATTTATTAATTAACTCAACTTATTAGTTCTTTGAGTACATCCCTCAAGGCTGTGGTTAAGTGGATGGTGCATGTGAAGACAGAATCGAGTTGGTTAGAGGGTCTTAGGGTCCGATTTGAACCCAGAGGAACATTAATCATGGCATTACTTAAAATTATTGGATATCTATGGTTGGGTCTGGATGATCCAGCGAACCACTGGATTCATTTTGAGATCGTAATCATGAAGGAAAACAGGTCCAACCTGACCTCCTTTTGTTTGAAGGAAGGTGAGCTGTGAAATCTCCTCCTTGCTCCTTGCAGACAGGACTTTGTCTCCTTTCCTCTTCTCACCCAGCTCCTAATGCTCAATGTGTCTTTTCCGCAGCACGTGGCTTGCAGTTTCCTCATACGCATGCATGTAACCATGCGTGCACCCTCTCTGCAGAGGTCCCTCTTTGTCAGAAAAACCACTTTGCCTTTAATCAAAATGAAGCGTTTATGCCACTTCGCAGTTACACAGCCACAGTTATTTATGGGTATCGGTTTTCCTTCCCAAGTTTCGGAGCCAGAGGAGTCCCTGGGAAGGCACATCCAGAAGAGGTCAGGTTTCATGGCACTGCAAATTGGCGGTTACAGTCATCTGTCTTCCTCCCTTGCTCTGGTGTCTGCTCCAGCCTGCCTGCAGCTTACATTGCTGCTGTTTTGCCCCCTCTTCCTGTCTGCTAAACCGCCTCCATTCTGGGCACGCTGCCAGGGCTTGCTGCTCTCTCTCCTCAGCCTGTTTCCTGCTTCTCTCCTTTCTCTCTCCGACCCACAGCGGGATGAGCACAAGGGGAAGAAGCCCAGCTAAATTTGTAGGACTTTCTCAATGGACTTGGGAGGCTGACATATGATCACATTGGCCACAAATCATATAAATACTCAGCAGATAAGAGATGTAGACTTGGACAGCCTTGGAAAACTATTGGATATCATAGATATTGAGTCTCCATGATCGGTACCCAGCTTCCTTTCCAGCTTCATCTCCTGCTCTGCTTCCCCGCGCACACTCTGTGCCTCAGGGCTCTGCCTTGTTTTGGAGTGCTCTGTGCTGCTCTTTTGGACCTCCTGCCCATGGTGTCCTTCTACTTCCTCTGTGTCCAACCCTTGCCCATCCAGGAGGCTGAACCCCTCATCCTGCCGCCCTTTCAGTGTCACTTCCTTTGGTCACTCTGTCCATGTCTTCCTCCTCTGAAGCTGGGAGAACTCTTTGCCTCTTCCCATGGAGCCTAATCACACACTGTGTCTCTAATGAGGATGGACGTGTCTCGTGACCGGGGATAAACTCCTTTTAGTCAGCAGCTGTGGCAGCTGCGTCTGCAAAAGCGTAACATTTACGCAGTGCTTCATCCTTGGCAAGGTTCTTTCATCTGTGTTATCTTATATGGGTTTTCAGAATCGCACTGTGAGATTATCATTATTTATATTATTATCTTGCATATAGATTTTTAGAAGTCACTGTCTCAGCTTCATGACATATTTCAAAGGAAAGCCCTCCACTATAAATTATTAAAAAGAGATAGGTTTTACAAAGAAATTTGGCATTTTCAATGGGCTATAAATAACCAATCAATCACACTTAGGACATTCAACATTTAGACACTTACTATTAATAAGAAGCTTCCTTGATAAATTCACATGCAGAAAGTCTCAGTCACTTAAACTGTGGAAACTTAAGAAAATTTCATCTTACAAAGTTGAACACTTAATGAGCCCTATTCTTATTTTGTAACTGTAATTTAGATATCCACATTCAAGAAGTGTTTGAACACCAAACACAACTAATTTGTAAACCTCAATATTTTCTTTAAATAATTATTTACATGAAGTATCCTAGTGTCTTGGTATGTATACAATCCAGGAAAAGTCTTTCTTCATTTAGAACTCATTCTTCTGGACTGGATTTTAAAACAAAATTCCTTTCCCAAATGACAAGAGTTAACAATTATTGACAGGTTACTATGTGTCACATGCTTTCTCTGTATTATGTCTAATCCCTTCAAGAGTCTTAGGGAAAAGTTATTTATTGCCTCCATTTTGTAGAAGACAAAAATTAAGCTTAGAGAGGCTAACTTCCTTGAGCTAGGCTCCCATAGCTAATAGTGTTGGATCAGGGATTCAGAATCTGTATTCCACTATATCCCGTAGCCTCCCTGATAAATCTTATTGTATTAGCCTCATGCTATTTTAGAAAGACTGGTGATACAGAGAAACTCAGCCCCTCTAAGTTGTGTCAAAATTCCATGATAGAATAGAATTGGGCTTGAGAAGATGTTTGGTATATTCCAGGCATGTAACCTCATGGAACTGCTTTTGATTTCAAGATAATCAAAGCCTCAGAAGATGAGAGGAGGACATAGTTGCTCTAACATTTACCCTGACAGCAAGCAGGGTTCCCTGATTTGTTTCTCCTCCCAAATTTAAAAAAAAAAATGCTAACCGATAAAAATTAAGCCCACTTTTGCCTCCCACCCCCCCATCTAGAATCGAAGTGCTCTTTTGTGAAGAACATAATGAAAGGGCGAGAAGTGCTTTGAGTGTAGTGTTTGCTTTATGGATATCACTCCCTTCGCTCCAAACTTTGTGGATTAGTTTCTGAAAATGAAAGCACCTGTCTCAGATCAGTCCCCCAGAACACAGATTATTAGGGGAGACAAAAAAGATACTACAAGATTTAGGCAATATTTATATGTGCTGATGGTGAAGACCAAGTGCTTTTCTCAGCCCAGGTTACATATTTGGATCATTTAGGAGCTTTAAAGAAATCCCAGTACTCAGTCCCAGGTGGTGAACCAGTAAGGCCATTGCAACTGACCTCTCCTGCCAAGTGGTAGGGCCATGGGAAGCATTGTTGATGAAGAAGCAAAATGACAAAGGTGGGTGAAATGACCCAGGGGATATACAGGGACACATGGGTGGCTCAGTCGGTTAGGTGCCCAACTTCAGCTCAGGCCATGATCTCACGGTTTGTGAGTTTGAGTCCCATGTTGGGCTCTGTGCTGTCAGCACGTCCACTGCTTTGGATCCTCTGTCCCCTTATCTCTGCCCTTCCCCCACCCCAATAAATAAACATTAAAAAAAATACCCAAAGGAATGTTCAGAGGTATTGTGTACTAGACAAATGCTGTGAGTGGCACAGAGAAGCTTTACCAGCGTAGCAACCTGACTTCCTCCATCTCATTTCTGTGTGTCAGAACTTTTTTACAGTGGGCCCTCAGTGCTTTTTCAAACCACGTGGAATTAATTGTCCCTTTGTCTGGTAATAGTACCCCATTTTTCCTTTGAGTAACCACCTCTCACTTTTTCACTTTATGTGATGAGGATGAGGCTGATCTCCTGGATTTAGAGGTGATCATGTGATCCAGGACTGGACCATGGGATTCACATCACCTGGCTACTGTGACCAGTTCAGAGTTGGTCACATGTCCAAGTTATGCTATGGAGAGTGATCCTGGGTCTTTATCTCTATAAAAAGCTGCGACACTTTCTTAGTAACTCTGAAAATGAAGCTAGTAGGACATAATTCTGAAGCTATTTTGACCACCTTGACTCCACATGGGGAAAGCAGAATCAAATGATGTAGAGATTCCTTGTATGATTTGAGTACCTAGATTCAGCCATGCTGACTTTCTGGTTATATCAGCTAATAAATTTTGTTTACATCAGTGTAGTTGGATTTCTGTCACTTGCAACATAAGGAGTTCTAAATGCAACTCCTCAGTGGGGCCAAAAGGCCAAATAGAGGAAGAAATATGTCCATATTGAGGTAAAAAGTCATAGAAGGGCCATATCTTTCTTGGATATCTAAGTCTGTGTTAAGCACATATTCCATCCAATAACTACCTTTGTTTGGCCAACAACCTTCACCATATCTCCAGCCCACGTGTATTAGATTTAATTTTTCTACTTCTGGGTTAGACTGATTCTAGACCTTATTATTTATCTCTTGAAGACATGTTCATATGTAATATCCTATGATACTACTTTGAGGAACCTTGCCACATACAGTGAGTGTGTCATGTATTCATTCGACAAATGTTGATTAAATCAAATACATATACTGTATAGTGTAAGGAGGCCTTGAATGCCAGGTGAAGGAGTGTTTACCTAATAATAGACCATGAAGAAGCATAGAAGACCTTTGAGCAGAAGGGTGATATGATCCCAGCCATGATTCAGGAAGATTAAACAGGGAATAGAACAAAGGGTGGCAAGACATTAGAAGAAGGAAGGTCAGTTGGTGATGATTGAAACCGAGGAGAACTCAAAGGGGAGCTGGAAAGGAAATGGCAGATATGAAAAACATTGTACAAATAGATCCACAAAGCTTAACCAGCTGACATTGAGAGATAGAGCAGGGTCTTGGTGAGTCCAAAATGTAAGCCTTAGCTGCCAGGCTCTGGAGATGCTCAAACCCATTTAGGCGTGTGAGCACAGAAAGATTATTTATCCTCTCTTCCCCAATCTTTTCACTTTTAAGTGACATTAAGAGTAACTACTTAACAAGGTGGTTCAAGCAATAGCTGTAAAGCGTTTAGTGCAATGTCTAGCACATAGCAAATGCTAAATAAACATAAGTTTCCTTTATTAAGATTACAAAGCCTGTATTATGCCAACTTTCTACCATCCCCACATATAGGAGATAAAATACAAGAAGTTTCTTCTCCTTTCAGATTATGTCGCAAGATGATGGCACCAATCAGGACAAAGACTCTAATTTGCAGCTTTCTAGAGGAGCAGACTTAGAGTGGGACAGGCCAGCACCAGTCAATTCAGCATTTAAAGATTTGACACAGAGTTCACAGTTTCTCTCTCTCACATTGTACATGTCATCAGTGACTATTAGATTCTCATGCTGCTGCGTTATAGAGTGGAACTGTTTAGAAGGTGATGTCAGGATGTATCCTGGCTGTTGATCTTGTTGTGTTTTATACACTCAGGATGCCTAGAAGGCACACAGGAAACTTGCTGTGGGATAGCATTTAAAAAATGAACCTGAAGTGCATAGTCTACAATGGACATGAAATCTATTGTGAACCACCTTACTTTCCCACTATGGCATGTACTATATTATGTATGTATGTATGTATTAAAATGTTTATTTATTTTTGAGAGAGAGACAGAACAAGCAAGGGAGGGGCAGAGAGAGAATCCCAAGCAGACTCTGGCTGCCAGCAGAGAGGTTGATGGGGGGCTGGATTCCATGAACAGCATGATCAGCATGTGAGCTGAAATCAAGAGTTAGACGCTTAACCTACTGAGCCACCTAAGTCCCCTGACAGGTCCTTTTTAGAAGAAAATTGTTAATAAATGACTGGATTCAAAAATAACGTTTCTTCCGGAAGAGCACAGTTACTCATCACTTGAACCTAGAAAACACAACATTTTAAGATAGGAAAGAAATAGGAGCACCTGGGTGGTTCAGTTGGTTGTGCTGCCAACTTCATCTCAGGCCATGATCTCGAGGTTTGTGAGTTTGAGCCCCACGTTTGGCTCTGTGCTGTCAGCTCAGAGCCTGGAGCCTGCTTCAGATTCAGTATCTCCCTCTCTGCCCCTCCCCTGCTCATGCTCTGTCTCTCTCTCTCAAAAATAAATAAACATTAAAAAAAATAAAGTTTAAGAAAGGAAAGAAATAAATAGAATATGATAAGAATGCTTAAAAATAAGGCTTCTCAGCTTATTTGCTTTTCTGGTGAAGATTTGCAAAGTCTTAAATGCCATATGACCAAAAGCATTGTGTACACTTCATTCTGCTGGCAAGACATTTTTTTTTCTGTTTGTTTCTCACTTTAATTAGCTATAAAAGTCTCCAGGAAGGCTTCCCTGCACTCCAGGAGAATTATTATTCATTTGCGGTTTTCTCTGCTGAGGCCCTGATGATACTCTCAGCCCTTTGAAAGCAGGGACTGTATGTTGTTCACATTGTTTGCTTCAGGACATACGTGAAGAAATGAATAAATTGATAGAAAAAACAGTGAGTAAGTTAAGGTGTATCATTTGCTTATTGTGGCTCTAAGTCTCTGGCTTTCTTTTTCTTCTTTAGTTATTTTCTTTTAAATTTTTTAAATGTTTGTTTAGTTTTGAGAGAGAGCATGCGTGAGGGAGGGGCACACAGAGAGGGAGACAGAATCGGAAGGAGCTCCAGGTTCCGGGCAGTCAGCAGAGCTCAATGTGGGCTCAAACTCACAAACTGCGAGATCATGACCTGAGCTGAAGTCGGACACCTAACTGACTGAGCCACCCAGACACCCCTCTTCTTTTGTTTTTAAAGTAGAAAAGCAATGCTTGTCAGCCATGTACTTAATTGGAACGTAAGATAATCAACACAGGATGCCCACGTGGACATAAGGATGACACCAGGGCAAATCTCACCAGAAATGAGAGAAGAAAGCACTGCTTTTGGGCTCTGAATATATACACGGCCCAAGAAACTGTAAATGATAATGCCATTGAATGAATATGACCCTAAATCTCCCAAGTGGTCTGAGGGAGCAGAGGTGCCAAAAAGTCAGTCATTTTGATGCTCAAGCTCAGACATAGGCATCTGATCGAAGTAAAATACTTTTTGTTCCAAAAAATGGAGCCACCACTCTGCCTATTGGTAAAAGGCCAAGGTTTAATTTCTCTGTAGAGAAAGCCTTGAAGAAAGTGGGCTGTTTGTTGTAACCAATAGGTGTTTGTATGCCTTGATTTCTTACATCATCAGGTCTTCTTTCTGGAGGTCCCATGCAGATGTTTTCCAGGTCACATTTGTGGGTCATATGGATAAAGGCAGGCTAGTGTCTTATGCATAAAACCAAAGGCTCTGCCAAGCAGTGATAGGAAGAAAGAGGGGAACTGATTTCCATCCAAAGCCACAGGCTCACAATACAATCAGCAGCTGAGTGCATAGATTAACAAGTTTATTTTCATAAGTAAGAGTCCTAGATCATGTAAAAAAAAATGGGAAGTAGATCCAAAAGGAATATTTTAAAAATATATAAAGCTAAATATATAAGGATATTTATTGCAGTGCATAGGAGAAAAAGAAAAGAAATACCCAAATGTCCAGTGAAAGGAGATTGGGTAAAATAAATTTCTGTATTGGGACGCCTGGGTGGCTCAGTCAGTTAAGCAACCTATTCCAGCTCAGGTCACGATCTTACAGTTTGTGGGTTCGAGCCCTGCGTCGGGCTCTGTGCTGACAGTTCAGAGCCTGGAGCCTGCTTCGGATTGTGTCTCCCTCTCTCTGCCCCTTCCCTGCTCATGCTCCCTCTTTCTCTCAAAAATAAACTTAAAAAAGAATAAATTTGTATGCATCTATCCATAAAAATGGATATATAATCTGTTAGATGAATGCTGTTGATACATATATATATATATGAACCGACAAAGGGCATTAACCAAACAATATTGGAAGAGGAAAAGGCAAACAGAATAAGCTGCAAAATATGGTCTGGTATCACTCCACGTGTGTATTCATACGTCCCCACATGTAACAATGGTAACCTCAGGGGCCATGAGATTTGTTTCGCTTTTGCACTGTACAATTCCATACCATTTGAATTTCTCACAATGAACTTGCATAGGATTACCAAAACCGATAATCTCTTTCCTCCTAGTGCATAGAAAACAGTGCACTGGGAGCCATTCTGTCCGGACAGTGTGAGCACTGTGTGTGGCCTGACCCATGATGGGTAGGTAGCGGTGGTCTTTGGAATGGGTAAGGAGGGGCAGAAAGTGACTGCAGTCAGCACCTCTGCGATCTTCTGCACATGGGCCATAATTTGAGTCCATCAAATCATTTTTATTTGCATTGTTTTTATGCTTTTTAAAGCCTTAGAACAAAAGAACAGATTTTCCCCCAGAGAGGTGAAAACGAATTCTCATTTCAGCATGAAGCTCTTTGTTGGTCAGTTGGATATGTCCTTAGAAAGAGAGGTCAGAGTCCTGAATCAAACTGTGCCTTCAGCCAGCACTGTGACCTCAAATTGAGTCATTTAATCGCTAATCTCTCCGTTTCCCCACCTATTAAAATGGATAGTAATAACCCTTACCATCACATTCTTGAGTGGGGTGTTATGAAGCTTAATAAGACCATGTTAGCAAAATGCTTTGAGCTCTTTAGATGAAAGATGTAATATAAACACAAAGTCTCATTAAGATAATTATACAGTGGTTTTTTTCATAGTCCAAGTTTACATCCGAGGCTCAGTATAGTGACAGAGGTCATTTTATAGGGGCAAGGAAGGAGACTGGCTTTCAAAATCAGGAAATAAAATCCCTAACACATTTTGAAGACAGCTATAATAGAAATCATCAGTTTTTAGAAATGAGGGGACTTGGTTTTGAGAGCTGATTCAACAAATGAAATTTGAAAAATTTTTAAGTCTGTATTTCATTGAAAACGTCTTTTGGGGGGGACCTGGGTTGCTCGGTTGGTTAAGCGTCTGACTTCAGCTCAGGTCATGATCTCCTGGTTCGTGAGTTGGAGTCCAGCGTCCGACTCTGTGCTGACAGCTCAGAGCCTATATCCTGCTTCAGATTCTGTGCCTCCCTCTTTCTCTGCCCCTCCCCCTGTTTTGCTCTGTCTTCTCCTCTCAAAAATAAACATTTTTAAAAGAAAAGAAAATGTCTTTTGAAAAGCAAAGGGATTCCTTTTCCTATTCCCTGAAAGAAGACAATGAAAAGAAGCTCTCAAACAACATTGTTGTATTTTTTTTGAATAAAGTTTTATCTTTAATATGATGGAAAGGTGGTGAAACCTGTCTGGCCCACTGTCCATAGGGAAGGTTGACTCATTAGTGCGAGGCGGAGTCTCTTCCCAGGTGGCACTGTCCCAGCTGGCTCCTAGGATGGAGCGGGGGAAGTACATCCTTCACACAGTCCCTCTTCTCAAGCTGTCCTGAGAGTCCCTCCATCATGTTTGCCGCAGGCTCCCCACCCTTTGGCACCATGGGTGCATGCTACTACTATACCCCAAGACATGGACAGTCGATTTCAGTTCCCAAGGTTTGGAAGTGCCGACACAGGAGGTCAGTAGCCCCAGAGGAAGGTAAGCTTGAAAGCCAAAGTCCATGCTTTTGGTTGCAGGTGGGGAAAGAAGGAAGGTTTCTGTGTAAATTAGGAAAGAGAGCGTAAATCTATTCATATGATCAGAATTGAATGCTTTTAATTGGCTGGTTTTTAAGGGCTGAACTGTGAAAGAATTCTTGGTGAAAAGTCATTTTTTGGCATAAGACAAGTTTGTTCAGGTGTCCTCCAATTGTATCCGCAGACTGCTGATCTCAGATTTTAAAAATCATACCATCTGAATATTACTATGTTCACTCACTTATATTGAAAACAACCTAAGGATTAGTGTGTTTATTCGTTTTTTTGTGTGTGAAGGAAGGCTTAAGGATAATCTTCATTAGAGACATTATTTTTATCATAAGGGCTCTGGAGTAGGAGTATGACTATATTTTCAAAATACAAAGATTTGATACAGCTCTTTGAAGATAGGTTGATGTAATAAAATGCTATATCAATATCAAGAAATATTTAATCTTTATTATTTAGCCAGGATAGGCAAATTGTATTTAATTTTTAGTATGGATATTAAAAAATGCCCTTTGCATTTAATATCTAATATGGACATTACTAGGATGCAAGAGAAAGCAATGGTCTGATTTCCTCTTTCCAACAAGAACTCTCTCTCATTCCTTTAAACAAGTTTTTGCAGTAGGAAGGTAGACACTTTCTAACTTTATATTCAAATTAGATAAATGAACTAGGAAAAATAAGTTATGTAAAATAAATTAATTTCAACCTTAAGGAGGACAGTGACATTTTTTACTCTCCCATTTCTTTCTATTTGCTGATGTTCATTTGAAGCTCTACTCTTCTATTTTCCTGGTTTGTTCTAATCTTTTAGACGGATTTCTTAGTATGCCCTTGAGAACCTCTTTGTTTGGAAAGAAGGTCATCAATGAATCCAAACAGAGTGGATAATAAACTGTGATGAAAGTTATTAATAAAGCAAATGAGAGAATTCCTTAAGTTATAATTGCTCAGTGGGAACTAGTAATTAAAGCAGAAGAAGCTCAAGTTTCCCATGAAAGATATTAGGCAATGAGTCAAATAATTTTAAGTTTGCAAACTATGTTTTGAGATTTAAAAATATTTCTTAAAGAGACACATGCACATATATTCACACTTGCTTGGAATTGATATGATTTCATTTTATGACAAAATCAGTCAGTTTAGAAAAAGTTTGTCCAAATTCACAACACGTTGTGTCATTATTTTGATTTGAGGAAACGGAGATTTTCTTTCTAGGAACATAGAGGAGAGTATTATTTCCCTTCCCTACTATCCATGCCATCACCAATAATCTAGATTAGATAAAGAAGAGGCATTTAAATACAGGGTAAATATGAATTTTATTTCTCATTCAAACACTAACTTGTTATATGACCCTGAGTATATTTTATCACCATTATTTACTATAGTGCTTCTTCCTTTAGGAGTTAAAGTGTGCCCTTTCCATCTCATCAAAATGGTACAAAAATGCTGTTTGCAGTATGGCAACTATCTCTGGTAGATATAGGTGAAGCACATATCAGAAATTAATGGTGTTTACTCACTGGAATCACAGAACATTTATTAACATTAATTTCTTGTTCTCTAGACCTATTAATTTTTTTTAATTTTTTATGTCTTTTATTTATTTTTGAGAGACAGAGAGAGACAGCACGAGCAGGGGAGGGTCAGAGAGAGAGGGAGACACAGAATCTTAAGCAAGCTCCAGGCTCTGAGCTAGCTGTCAGCACAGAGCCTGATGCGGGGCTCGAACCCACGAACTGTGAGATCATGACCTGAGCCAAAGCCGGCCGCTTAACCGACTGAGCTACCCAGGCCCCCCAGGCCTATTAATTTTTATCTCTGAAGTGGATTCAACTAATTATTGAGGTGCAAGGAACGGATAATGAGTTCAATCCATAGTTGAGATTTTCCAACAATTGTCAAGGTTAAATAATCTGAGGGCTGGAGGTCAGAAGCTGTTCAGTAGCATACCCTAGTCACATAAGAATACTCCAAGAAATAAGTGCACCTTGTAAATCTCATGGCCCCTGTGTTTCTCAAAATGCCAGTTATCAAAATGCAGCTATAGTTTCTATGATTCCAGATTTCAAATTGCTTTTTTACATAGAGGCAGGATTTCTGCATTGTCTTCTTTACAGCCGGAAATTACAAATGCTTTTGTTGCTATTGCTAGAATCTGAGGGCGTCTGGCTTCCAGCACTGGCACCTGGATTTGTTTTCCTTCTCTGTCTTTTGGAGTGGGGGTGGGGCAGTGCTTAGACCTGGTGGAGAGGAGTAAGGTGTTTGCCAACACTAAGTGGTTAAAACAGTTTTTCCTGTATTAATCACTCAGAAACTCTACCAGTGAAGACCTATCCCCCTTTGACTACTGGAATATTCCCCAAATTAGATCCTTTATTTTTCTCCTTGCGCTAAATTTACACCTCTCTCTCCATACATAAGTCACTCAGATGCCTGGACCTGAGGCTCACTCTAATTTCAAGTAGAAGATTTCTAACTATTTGCAGGATCATCCATTAGCTCAGCTTACAGGCAGGTCATTGACTTTCGTGCCATCTTTCATTGATTGTGATAGTAGAAGTAATAGCAGGAGTGTCAGTCGTCAAAAGTATTAAGAACCATTTATTGAGTGCTATATAAAGTATCTTAAATATTTCATACCATTTAATCCTCACAAAACTCTTAGGGAATCTCTATTACCTCTATTTTATAGATGAAGAATCTGCTCAAGTGGATGTAGAGTAACCTTGCTGAATCTCCAATGTCCAATTTCCCACCATTGTATATCTTTTGTGAGAACAAAAAAATTCATATCTGGTATTATTTATCTTTGCAGCTTTTAACTATGTTTGGGCCTCAGTATGAATTTTCCTTCTCCAGATGCTTTATCACAGGCTGCTTTGCTGAGAGAAGTTAGCATAGAGTGCCAGAAAGTGAGCAGAAGTAATTTAATTGTGGGAGGTTGAATGCACATCTAGATTTTTCTATGTTTTGTCCTTGGGTGAAACAAGAATTCATGTGAGCCAAGGATACTTGGAAATAGCTACAGGGTTTTTCCAACCAGATGGAAAGAGAAAATTAGGCTTCCTAGTCTATAGATGAACTCCAGGGAAAAAGTTAATCTAGGTCTCCATTTTTTTCCTCTGTAAAATGGGGATTTAAGTGACTAGGGCTAAGGAAGATCACAGATCATTGACCAGAGACATTGCTAAAATTTGGAGTCCCTTTTTTTTTCCTTTCTAAATGGTTAGATCTCTAGTCTTCCTGTATCTGCCTTTAAGGTGAGAGACTACCCTCCCCATCCACCCCAAGAAATTGAACACAGCCCAGAGCCACCTGAGAAACTCAGTGTTACTGTTATTGCAAGCAGGTGTGTGAGAGACTAGTTTCAATGAATAGCAATGCAAATAAGTCTGCTGGTGGAGGGCCATATTGTAACCTGAAGTTAAGGTCTATAAAATCACCAGATCACAAACAGTAAAGAACCAAGCAGCAATGCAGAGAGGGGACTCCTAAGTGGTAATGAAAAACATGGCCAGAAGCATCAATATGGAAGCTGAGGATAAGGGATTCTCAGTGCTGTCCCCAGCTGGATTTCAGGTGCTCTTTGCATTGTAGCTTGTGGGAGAATTATTTGCATTTAAAAGGCGGGGGCGAGGTGCTGAGGGGGGGCTGTCAAGACATCAAGTCTCTCCCAGATCAAAATATTTCTTAAAAAAAAAAATGTTCTTCTGTGATTTGGGGATGAAATCCAGTCTCCTTAGCAAGGCGGCACACATATCCTTAACCACCTGGTCCTTGCCTGTCTCTTCCGTAAGCAGCCCACGATCTAGTCATATTGAAATATGTACCATCTGTTGAGCACACACATTCTTTTATGTGTACGTGTCTCTTCTGATTTGCTGAGCTAGATCATTCTTCTGGTATCAATATTATTTATCCTGAGAAGTATCCTATCCCTGACTGCCAGCCCCAACCAGTCTCCTTGGAACCGCCCTAAGTAGCTCTACCCTTTATTCCCTTACTACCTTCTTCACACATTTACATTCCAAGAAATGTATTTACTTCTTAATTTCCCTATGGGGTGCTGGGCTCCTTAAAGGCAAGGACTTATCTTGGTTGTGTTTGTGTTACATGACTCAGTGCCCAGCACACTGGTGCTTAATCAGTATGTTGATTAAAAGAATAAATGAAGTTTTGATGACCTTGTACATATAACTTGTTAAATCAGTGCACTGATCATGCATTGAATTAAAGACGAACACGGGCCATATACCTTCTCAGCTAAGTTCAGTGACCTGAGCCCTAAACTTTTCAGTGGTTTACCATTAACTACAGAGATGTTTGCATCTTTTCAATCAGACATGGATAGGCGAAGTCAGGGAGAAAAATGAGGTAATTTCCAGAAGCCAAAGATCTTACATTTGTCAGCAAATGTAGGATTTTTTTCTTTTAATTGTAGTACATAATGGGCATTTTGGAGTGTATATTGACTCATTCAAGTGATGAGAAATACAGGCTTTATGGTTGAAGCGAGACATGGTAGCAGCCCTTCCTTTTTATTTACTGGCTGTGCCCAAGAGGGGAGCGTTGTTGATCATATGGCGGGGGGAGGAAATCTTACGTGTTTGGCTCATGAGGCAAGAAAAGACTCACGTTTGCGTGGTGTTCTTGTGGTGTACACAAACAAGTGACTCGGTGACTCTGATGGTCAAACCCACAGTGACGTGTTCCAGGAAAGGAACAGATGTGACAGAGGCGGGCTTCCGGGAATCCAGTGACTGCGCACTACATGTTCAACTCTGTCATGAAACTTTCTTGGCAGACATTCAGATTTTCGTTTCTGTGTATTTATATTTAGGTTCAGGAAGTGAGAGTCCAATTATTTCTTCTTATATCACTGCCCTGAAGTTCCACTCTTTGGAGCATCCTGGGCTGCTTGAATTTTCCCCCTTGGACAAGCAGGGGCTCGCAGGAGTCATGCCCCACACGCCTGGCCTGGGCAGAGGGCACAGAGCCCTCTGTCCTCACTTGCAGAGTGCCCGGATGAAGGCCATCTAGCAGCAGTGGAGTTCAATTGAATCTTGGGTCCGAGCAATTGCAGAGGGAAGCCAGGCTGACCTTCTGAACAAGACTGTAAAGAGCAGGATGGTAGGAAAAAGGTAAGAAACCAGTGTAGGAGGCCATGTACGGAGAGCTGACAAGAGAGGATCTTGACCTGGACTTGGGGAGCTGCACCTGGGCAAGTCCCTGTACTAAGGAGTTGGCAGTTGGCTGTTTATCCGGTTTACCACACTTACAGGTCAATGCGTAAGGAGACTAATCAAAGGGACAGTAGGAGCAGTTTTCAGTCAGGAGTTTATTATTTTCGTTAGATTCTGCTTTGAAATCTGGTTGTACCTAAGGGATGGTCTGGAAGGAATCAGGGCTGGAGGAAGTGACCCGGCATGGGGCTGGCTCCTTCGGTGGGTCACCAAAAATCCCATACCCAGTGGTCAGAGCGATGCAGTAAGTCTGTGCTTGCTTGTAGCGGGTAGTAGTATCCAAGGGGCTCCTGTATAGAATGGGGAGAGTAGGAACAGAATGGAGACAGTGGTACTATTTAAATTGGGGTGTGGGGTGGGGTGTACAGGAAGGCGCCTCAGCGTACTGACTCAGGGTGATTTTTTGGTTTTCTGCAGGAGCCCAGGTATATGACCACGAAAGTTGGGTAAATAAATCACAGAACAAAATCCACTGAAATAGTGTAAAAATCACCCCTGAATATGGAGACTATGGATGACTGTATTTTCTTTAACTTGTAGATATTTTCTAAATCCTCAATATAAGCAAATTCTAACTTGATGAAGAATAAAACAATATTTTTAAACCTGAGAACAGTTTATTAATTCATTTTTTTAAAATTGAAGTAGAGCTGACATATTGTATTACATTAGTTTCACGTGTACAATGTAGTGATTTGACAATTATGAGCATTTCAAAGTGCTTATCATGATAAATTCCCTATGCTCTGCTTTTCATCTCGGTGATTTATTTATTTTCTGACTATAAATGTATACTTATAAAATTTTTTTAATGTTTATTTATTTTTGAAAGAGAGAAAGAGTCAGAGAGAGAGAGAGAGAGAGCATTAAAAGGGAAGGGGCGGAGAGAGAGGGAGACACAGAACTCAAAGCAGTCTCCAAGCTCTGCGCTGTGGGCACAGAGTCCGAAGTGGGGCTCAAACCCACAAGCCACACGATCATGACCTGAGCCCAAGTTGGATGTCAACCAACTGAGCCACCCAGATGTCTCTAGAAATGTGTACTTCTTAATCCCCTTCACCTGTTTTACCCGTCTCCCCATCCCACTTTTCTCTGGGAGCCATATTTGTTCTCTAAATTTATGTCTATTTGTTTTCTCTGTTTTTGTTTTGTTTTTTGTTTTTGTTTGTTCATTTGTTTTCTTTTGTTTTAAATTTTAGTGTTTGTTTACTTTTGGGGGGGGGGTAGAGTGAGCGGGAGACACAGAATCCAAAGAAGGCTCCAGGCTTTGAGCTGTCAGCACAGCTCTTCTTGCCCTCGCTCTATCTCAAAAATAAATAAACGTTAAAAAAACACTTTTAAGTTTCACTGGCTTCAGAGGTTTGCTTAATTTTTATTAACTACTAATTAAAAGCATAAGATGCTTGGATAGTTCAAAGCAACAGATGATTCAGACTTTGTAGTGGCCCTAAGTTATAAAATGCATAGGAGTCCTCATTCTGTTTAGCTCCTGTGGGGACATAGATTGAACCCCATGTCGAGAAGCCAGCTGTCCTTTGGGGAAGCATATGCCAGAAAGCAAGTAATTCATGAACAAATGATCACACAGTACACAGGTCGAGCTTTGGAAATGAGGCATCCAACTTACACCAATACATTTGAAACATAATGTACATACGCCTTGGAGGTATTCAGCATTTTGATTGTACTTTACCTGTAAGGATTTTGCTTCTTCACCCCCTGTACACTCTGAGGCACTGTGAAAAAATAAAGCCATATTCTCTGTTGTCAATGTGAGGTTTCGTTAGCACCTCTCTGCCTTTAACTCATTCCTTGTACATGTGCCCCACTGAGGGCAGCTGTGATGTGGAGGCTAAACCTTTCTGACAGTGTAAGCACAGTAGCTGTGGCCCTCGGGATTTGAATACCTCTCCTCTGAATGCCCTTCATTTTCTGCCAGCTTCAATCATCCCTTCCCAGCAAACCACATTCATGGCATCTGTCTGTATACTCGTATTACATAAGTATTAATTACATATTATGCTGTTCCTTAACTTTTAGGTATGGGCTCTAGAACAAGGACAGTATCTTAAACCTGTATGGATTGAGAAGCCATGACTGTTACCATGTACTTGATCAATACTAGGGTGAAAATACCAGATGTACCAGTGAAACAAGTTAATGAAATGGAGTGGTTGTTTTTCAATTAATTTTTTGGGAGAGAGGGCACAAGCCAGAAAGGGACAGAGAGAAAGGGTGGGGACAGAGGATCCAAAATGGGCTCTGTGCCCACAAATGGACAGCAGCAAGCCAGATGCAGGCCTCAAACTCACCAACCATGAGATCATGACCTGAGCCAAAGTCGGATGCTCAACCACTGGGCCACCCAGCCACCCCATGAACTGGAGTTTTTGTAACCACCTTGTTGCATCTGATATCATCAGAGTGTTTTATTGTGATAGAATTTAAATTAACCCTAGTACCTGAAATTCTTCCCCACAGGTACCCAATGCTCTTTCATTAGGCATCTCCAGGGAACCTTTTCATTTTATTGGATTGCTTTGCTTACTACTGGTTTAATGGAGCAGTAGCAAATTCATTTTTTTTAATTAAGAGGATCATATAAAAAAACTACTATAGAAACCAAAAAGCTGGCAATAAAAATCTTCCATAATCCAGTTCTTTTCATAGAGATATGTGTTTTAAATGACTAAGGTTATTTATTTTTTATATATTTCATACCTACCTAGGATTTTTTTCAAACTTTTTATATTTCTATGTGATCTTTCTACCTACAGCTTTATAATTTTAATGGCTGATTATCTTCTGTCAGGTAGATGAATCTTAATACGAAATCCATTTTTAGACATTTAAATTGTTTTCAAGTTGAAGCTAAAACAAACTACTGTGGTTCATCTTTAATCACATAGCGTTTTGTTTTCATTAAATAATTTCTTTAAATTTGTAGACACACAGGACCTTGGTGGTTCAGTTAGTTAAGCATCTGACTGTTGGTTTTGGCTCAGGTCATGATCTCATGGTTCGTGAGACTGATCCCCACGTTGATCTGTCCTACCTATCAGCACGGAGCCTGCTTGGGATTCTCTCTCTCCCTCTCTCTGCCCCTCCCCTCCTGGCATCTACTCTCTCTCAAAATAAATACATAAACTTTAAAAATTGTAAAACTATAAGAAGTAAAAAGATACAAATATTTTGTCTGTGGTGTTGTTTTTGTCCAAAATGTTATACTAACATATGATACTACCAACTTACATAAAATGATAACTCACAGGGTGTCTTAAAAAAAACCTTTATGAGGATGCAATATACATGCCATGCAATTCACCCATTTAAAATGTACAATTTAACAGTTTCTGCTATATTCACAGAGATATGCAACTATCACCACAATCAATTTTCAAACAGTTCATTATCTCCCCTAAAGATACCATTTTTATTGACAATCATTCACCATTTCACAATTCTCTCCAGCTCTAGGTAACCACTAACTACCTAGGTAGCCATTCAATAACTGGCTTCTTTCACCTAGCATAATGTTTTCAATACTTACCCTTCTTGTTGCCAAATAATATTCTGTTATATAGGTATAGCACATTTTTTTTTGGATCTATTCACAAGTAGATGGACATTTGGGTTGTTTCTGCCTTTTGACTATTATCAATAATGCTGCTACAAACATTCACGTACAAGTTTTTGTGTGGACATATGTTTTCATTCCTCTTGAATATAAACCAGGAGTGGAACTGCTGGGTCATATTGTAATTGTACAGTTAGCCTTTTGAGTAAGTATACCAGACTGTTTCCGAAGCTGTTGTACCATTTTACATCCCTACCAGCAATGTGTAAGAGTTCCAGTTTTTCCGCATCTTTGTCAACATTTGTATTATCTGCCTTTTGGATTTTGCCATCTTAGTGGATATGAAGTGGTATTTCATTGCAATCCTATAATGACCTTTATAGGATTGAAAGCATTTTACAATATACATTAAAAAAATCAGTGTAATTTGTAGAGGGCATATACAAAGCACCATGGAAAAGACAGAAATTAAACAGTTCTGGGACATGTGGGTGGCTCAGTTGGTTAAGTGTCCAACTTTGGGTCAAGTCACAATCTCATGGCTTATGGGTTCAAGCCCCACGTCGGGCTCTGTGCTGACAGCTCAGAGCCTGGAGCCTGCTTCAAATTCTGTGTCTCCCTCTCTCTCTGCCCCTCCCCTGCTCATACTCTCTGTCTCTGTCTCTCTCTCTGTCAAAAATAAAGAAACATTAAAAAAAAAAAATGAAACAGTTCATAGAATGGGAGAGAAATATGCCATCAGAAATAAATATAAGCTAAGAAATTTCATACCATAAAACATTTAAAACTAATATTTGAATAGCAGTTTATAATTACCTAGAACTAATTCACATGCATATATCATTTATTCCAAATATTTATTATCTTAGGTGCTTTACAAAGACAACTGTAAGAAAATATAAAGGAGTTGTCTCTAGAACTTCATTAAGGTTGATAAAAATATACTGTATGCCTGAGGCATTAAAAATTATTTTAATGTAGAAAAGTTTGGTTGATTGAAAATATGGGCAAGTTGTGTCTATCTTCGTTGATAACAAATAGAAAATGGCTGAAGGAATAGCAAGCAGGAGGATTTTAATTGAGATTTAATAATTTTAAAATAAAAGGTGTGTTAGTCATCAGAATGCCTTGATTTGCACTTATAAAAATCTATTCTGAATCTAATTAACCATTAAAATAAAAAAGAGAAGTGCGGAGCCTGGGGAGGGGGCTTAGTTGGCTGGGCCTCTGACTTCAACTCAAGACATAATCTCATGGTTCTTGGGTTCAAGTGCTGTGCTGGGCTCTGTGCTGACAGCTCAGAGCCTGAGCCTGCTTCAGTTTCTCTGTCTCCTCTCATCCTACCCCTCCCCTGCTTATTCTCTCTCTCTCAAAAATAATTAAACTTAAAAAGAGAGAGAGAAGTGTGAGGGGCTGTGGGTACATATCTTAATGATTTGGTTTTAATGTTTATTTTTGAGAGAGAAACAGAATGCTAGCAGGGGAGGGGGAGAGAGAGGAAGACACAGAATCTGAAGCAGGCTCCAGGCTCTGAGCTGTCAGCACAGAGCCCAACATGGGGCTCAAACTCATGAACTCATGAGATCATGACCTGAGCTGAAGTCTGATGCTTAACTGACTGAGCCAGCAGGTGCCCCTAATGATGTTTTTTGGAGTGTGTGAATAACTTTTCTCAGAAAACAATATTTCTGTTTTATTAATATGGAATTTTACCTTTTTTTAATTACAAAAGTATTCTATGGCCATTATAGAAAAATAGAGATTTCTTAGGATAGATAAAAAAGAAAAACTTCCATCCCCATGGTGCACAGAAAAATTGCTGTTAAGATATATATTTCTGTCTAATATGTTTTTACTTTGCTTAAATAAAATTTTTATACTCATGTAAATACATAATATTTGGCTTAAGGTATAAGCCTTTCCCCATTTTTTCAAATATTTTATAAATATTATTTTAATTATTGAGAACTATTTTGTCCAGAGAATGGGCCGTTCATTTACTATCATTTACCTAATTTTGGACATTTCTCTTATTTACCATTTTTCATTGTGTTAATAATGTAACAAACATTTTTGCATTGTATGTTTGCAGTTTTAAAGAATGATTTGGTAGTGGATTCCTAGAAGAATTACAGTGTCAAAAGTATGACTACTGTCTGTATTTTAATGTGATGAATTTGTTCTTCTAAATGTTACTCATACTCCAATAGCAGAGTATCCATGCAGTACTTTTACTTATTTATTCATTTATTTATTTAACAAATATTTAGTGGGAACATGCTATGTCCAGGCACCCCGTGAAGTGCTGTAGCTAACTTAGGGAACGAGATAGGCACTGCCCAGCTTTCCTCAAGTGGGTGCCTATTTTCCTGCTCTTTTACCAACATGGCCATTTTCAAGGTTTAATCTTCTGATTTGATGGGGTCACAAATCTGTCTTACATATTAGAATAATCAGAGACATTTGTTAATTAAGTAACATGTTTTAGTACATTTGCTACTAAACTGAGTACCTCTCTTTATCTTGAATAAGGCATGTTCTAAACTGACTATTGATCTTTCCCTCCTTGGCTTGGGAGTAATAAATGGAATGCAAATAATTTCAAGTTATGACAAGTTTGCTAGGTTGTTTGGTTTCTTCTTGGGTTAATCATAGGTCTTGGGGCATTAGACCGAATAACTCTTTCCCTTTTCTGGGAAAAGATTGATTGTCTGAAGGATTCATATTGGGAGGCAGAGTGGTAATCAATATTGTTGGCTGAGGTCACTGACAGGGGCCAAAGACAGTAATGTGTGAAATTTAGGATGAATTGCGTTTTGGGTTTTGTCTGGATTTACTAAGACAGGGGAGTTGTTTGGGCAAATGCTGCTTCTTCTGGAGTCTCTTTGAAGTGACCATCTAATGAATCAAGGAAAGGGCAGTTAAATACCTCTCAGTGAGAACATCAAAAGAGGAACAGGATATAGTTACATGTCAGGAGCCAAGGGCTATCAGTTGACCTTTCTTAAGAGTGGGGAGAGGAATTTGGATGGTTGGCAAGTTTTTGTTATATATGACCTTTTTTATCCTTTCACCTCTTTTTTTTTTTCTTTTTCTATCTTTAGTGTCTCTAGGCCTGTCCTTGCTTAATCATTCAATAGCAGAGTTAGGGAATTAGAAAATAAAAGTAATGTTTTATTAATGACAAAGTCTCAAGTATCTTCCAAGGGGTAATCTCATAATTTCATCATTCAATCTGTCTTTTCTTGAAGGGCAAGGTAAGAAAGATAATCTCACTCTCTTATAAATAGGTCTTTGAAGTCATTTCCTTCTCCCTTGTATGCCATTATCTTCTTTCTCTACTAGTGGGAGTTAAGAGATAGAAAGATGATTCATACTTACTGTTTCAGCATATCTTTTGGCCTTATGTGGTTTCCCGCCTCCACCAAAACTTTTACAAAAGCAGCAACTATTTAGTAAAGTTTTCTCATTCAGTTTCACATCTCTTCTGTTCTCTTGTTACATCGACGTGGATGCCAGTGACTCAGAACTGCCAGCAAATGAGCAGACAAGCGAAGAATCAGAGGGCTTAGTTAAAGGACGGCAAAAACATGGCACCTGCCCCACCACTCTTCCCTCCTGTGTCAGAAGAGGCATCGCTAATCAGTCGTGAGACCCTTCCCCACTGAGCCTGGACAGGGCTCCCGAAATCTTGCCAATGCTGATTCTAGCGGTTCAATCCCAGTCACACGACATGCCAGCTGAGACCTATTTTATGTCTACTTAAACCTAACTTCTTCTGAGACTAAGTAATTTACCGAGTTTCAGGTAATGGTAAGTATTACAGATAAAATACTTCAGAGAGAAAATGTTGGAAGAGGGGCAATGAAGCAAAGGCTTCTTGGCTGAAAAGATATTTTAGCAGAAACCTGACTGATAGGAAGAAATCAGCCATGTGATGATGGAAGAGACTGGATTCCAGTAGAGGAAACACCCATGTAAATGCCAGAGGAAGGAGTGAAGTTCTTTTATACATAGACCAGCAAGAAAGTTGAGGTGGCAGGAATGCATGAAGTGAGTAAGGGAGAGGGTAGGAGATGGAGAGAAGGAAGTAGACAGCGTCAGATTAGGTGAGGTTCTTTTAGGCCAAGAATTGCCTTTTGTTTGTTTGTTTTTTAAACTAGGATGGAAAACCATTGCAGGATTTTGATCTGAAGAACAGTGTGAGATTTTTACAAGATCCTTTGGATGCTTTTGGAGAACATTATAGGGGATAGGCATGGAAGAAGGGAGAAGAGCAGAAAGATATTTTTTCAGTTGGTCAGATGAGAGTAGATAGTGGCTTAGACTGGGTGCTAGCAATACGCCAAGTGGTCAGATTTGGGATACTATTTGGTGGAAAGCAAACACATTTTATTGATAAAATGTATGTAGAATGCAGAAGGAGAGGATCCAAGAATGAAGCACATTTTAAATCTTAGAAACAGAGTGAATATTGATGGAAGGTTGAGGAAGGGGCAAGGTTAGGAGGAAAACCAAGAGTTTGGGATTCATTATAGCCATGCAGTGAGCCGTCAGTGCCTGCATGAGACAGGAGAGAAGTCTGGGTGGTATATTAATGTGGAAGTCACTAGAATTTAGACGGTATTTAAAACTTGGAGATTGGATGAGGTGGCCAAGGAAGTGAGTAAAGATGGAGAAGAGAAAGGGGGCCCAGGACAGATTTTGGGGGGACTGAAGCATTTAGGGCCATGGTTCTTAGCTAGGTAACACTTGGCAATGTCTGGAGACATTTTTAGGTGTCACAACTGTCCTGCGAGGCAGAAAAGGTGCTCCTGGTAAGTAGTGCGTAGAGGCCACAGATGCTGCTAAACACCCTACAATGCCCAGAACACCCTTCCACAACAAAGAACCATCTAGCACTCCTCCTCCCCTCCCCACCCCCGTATCAGCGGTACTGAGGTTAAGAACCCTGATTTAGAAGTAAGGAGAAAGAGTGAGGAGCCAGCAGGGTGACCGAGGAGTAAGCAGTGAACTAGGAGGAAAATTTACAGTGCTGAGGATGCACTTTCTAGAAAGGAATTTCAAGGAAAATAAAAGTGTGTTCAGCTCTGCCTGATGCTACTGAGAGGTTCCATGGGATGAGGATTGAGACTTGGCCACTGGATTTAGTAAGATAGAAGATTTAGGGATGCTTCCATAGGATTTAAATTCTTCTCAAGGCTAATAGATTCATCTTCTGTTAACCTGCTTTCAGACCCTTCTCATATCTCACCAAATCCCCAGTGATTCTGTTTCCCTTTACTACGATAAATCATGCTACCTATTAATCATAACTTCACCTTCACACACACACACCCCTTTCTTTGCCTCTTCCTGGCAGGAAGAGCTCAAAATGACCCAGAGAAAGTCTCTGTTTCTAACTCTGGGGGAGACCCCTGAATCCCAACGCTGCCCAGTGGGAGCACATCCTGAGCAATGAGAGTATTACAGTATCTGGCCTAGAATCATTAGAATCAGAATAAAAATATTTAATGTTAACACCTCAATTTTCGGTCCTTTGTATCCAAGAAGTGAAAGAGATACTGTCATTTATTGGTCCTCAGGTCAGAGCATGTACTTCCTGTTTGGGTCACCTCCCGAGCTTACAAAATGCTGCCTTCCAGGACAACTCCATCATCTTTGAGAACCCTTGAGGAGGGCCCATCTACCTTCTGCTCACCATGAAAGCCATCACAATGAGATTTCAACATTCTTCATGGATTTTCTTTTAATGGTGCAAGTAGTAAGTTAAATTAGCACCGTTTTAAAAATATGAATGGTTTTTAAAAAATTTCTATGAAGACAACAATGTCAAATCCCTTCAACAAGGTAGCATCTTTACTAATTTATATCAAATTGCCCTTTTTTCCTTCATTATGTTTTCCTTTCAGTTAATTCAGACATGATTCCATGGAAAATCACAAAATTATTTTAGGATCAAATTGGCTGGATTTCATTGCTGCAGGAATAGATTGATACCTCTTATCAATTTCCCTAGTAAACGTGTTTTCATTTCCGTTCATTCTCGATGGCTGGAGCCATCTTGGGTATGACTCCTGTTTTAATTGTGTTAAATCCTCTGATAAGTCATTTCCCCTAACCTCATACTAGGGTGGTTGGGGCTTTTTCTCTATATCTCTCTCTTTAATAGAAAGAGCTGTCATTTCAAATAAAGGAAGAGAGAATAAATTATTTGGTGCTTCCACTCATCAGCAACCAGTCACTGCCATGGCTCATACTGTTATTTTAAGTACAAATCATAAAAATTTAGCAAGGAAATCCACTTCTATGTATGTAAACAAAATGTAAACCCACAGTAAAAAAAAAAAAAATCTTACTTCTGAAATACTTGTCCGTGCAATACAATTCAACCAGTCTTCTTTGCTCCTTCAGAAGCCATTCCTGACAATCTTGTTCTTATTTATAATTTTTCAGCAATGCTAGACTCAAAAAGTCCTATTCTATTATTTGTTTGGTGGAATTGTTCCAGAGAAATGAACTTGAATATAGTGATAAGTTCTTCTTGACTGAAAAATATATAATGAATTCAGTTCTATTCTTAGTATACATTTAGCTCACTTTATGGATCAATTGCTTTCCTGAAAGATTTGCCTATGAAGTTAATTTTCTTTTAGTAAATTGATTTTTCTACTGACCTGCGTTTTAAATCAGAGCTGTGTTTTTCTGGTAAGACAATAGCCCCAGGGTATAGTAAAATCACATTTGAGCTAATAGCAATCCCCTCAGGAAAAAAGGCAATTTCCAGATAGTGATAAAATGCTAAAAACAAGTCATCCAATTGAACATGATTAGGGTTAATTATATATTTGACCATATAGATTCACAGCATAAAAGATTATACTGTAATTAGCTGAACAGAACATTCTGAAAAGATCCTGACTTTTCTCATCTTCTATGTGAAAACATGAAACGCATTTGGTGGCTTAGGGTTTTTTGTTGTTGTTGTCATTGTTTTGTTTGGGGGCATATTATAGTTTGAAGGGTGAATGAGAAACAAAATATTTCAAATATACAGTAGAATATGGACCATCCATTTGAACTTGAAAGGAGTTCTGTGTTGTTCTTCCTTTTGGTTGTCCACACTGTCTAATTCAGCCCCCAACCAAGGGGAATAATTTTTCGAGCAAGGGTCTATATGGTGTTTCTGGCATTTAGCTTCTTACTTTTTTTCTCTTTCATCATACTTTGATAGACATCTTACAATATCTCTTTAACAGATCTTTAATAATAAAATGATTATTCCAGGATGGATGTACACAAGCCATTTTTATTGGTTAAAGGATAGGAACATGTGTAACCTTTTAGAATGGAAGTTAAGTAAACTTCTTCTTTCTAAGTAAAACTGTTTTGGAGAGAACGAGCGAATGAGGTAGGGACAGAGGAGAGAGAGAATCCCAAGCAGGATTTGCGCTCATCATGGAGCAGGACGTGGGGCTCCACACAGGGCTCACTCCCACCGCCATGAGATCACGACCTCAGCCCAAATCAAGAGTGGGATGTTTAACCAACTAAACCAGCCAGGCGCCCCCAAACTTCTTGTGTAAAGAGCCCAATAGTAAATATTTTTGACTTTGCAGGCCATCAAGCTCTGCCACTGCTTTTCTTCCTCCTCCTCTCCCACCCTCACTCTTCACCCCTCCCATTTCTCCTTAGGCTCCTTTGAAAATGAAAAGTGCAGGGGCGCCTGGGTGGCTCAGTCAGTTAAGTATCCAACTCTTGATTTGGGCTCAGGTCACGATCTCAGTTTCATGAGTACAAGCTTCATGTCAGGCTCTGAGTTGACAGTGCAAAGCCTGCGTGAGATTCTCCCTCTCTCTCTGTCCCTCCCCTGCTCACACTCCCTCTTTCTCAATAAAAAAATGTTTAAAGCTTTAAAAATGAAAAGCTGCAAATACCACTCTTGGCTCAGAGGCTATACAAAAATAGCCCGTGTGCTGGTTTCAGCTTTTGGGTCATAGCTGTCAACCCCTATTTCAGATATATATATTCCCAAATAGTTCTGCAAGGGTATATTCGTTTACTCTTTTACCAGGAATCCTGGAGAGTATTTGTTTCATAGTAGCTTCTTCCTGTCCTTTTATTATTAATATGAGGATATCATTCTACACTCTTTGTTCTATACTCTTTTTCAAAGAATATAGCTTTAGATTTACTACTGTTTTGTTTTGTTTTTGACAAAAAAAACAAGCTTAATACTCTAGATCCAGTTCAATATATTCTATGAAAGACACTCATTTTGTAAGACACTGAAATCAAATACACGTATCTCAAATGCATGAGAGCCTAAAATGTGCAAGTCGCACTCTTGGTTTCCTGACTAATAAAACCATGACCGTGTTTTCTAGTAGAAGCATTTCTTTTGCGGGGCTAAGACCCAAACCCAGCAAGCCAAAGGTTGCAAAGATAGGAAACAAAAATTATGCAAGTGATTTATTAAGTGTAATAGTGTGAAGGCTAGTGTAACTTTGATTCCCAGACCTATATGTTCTGAGAGGCACGGCACCATATTTTTCCTACTGGCTGAAAGCATACACTATATTCTCAGGGTAATTGCGGAGATTTGTGCCACCATTGAAGATTTGAAAGATGCAGGGATGCTGATTTATACCATACTCCCATTTAGGTTCTCTTTTGGCTAGTGAGAAAACAGATGGCTTTTAGAGAACGACTGGATTCTTGTAAATGTAATTACATGGGAAGCAATTTGCAAGCACTGTTTCAGATATGGTATACTTACTGAGCATATCAACATAGCCTCTGGGAGCTAACATGCATTGGTTGATTTAGAAAGTGCTTTATTTTCATGCCAATCAATTCATCTTCATCTGCAAGGGACAGCAGTATCCCATCACTGTCATTAGGGCAATGACAACTTACCTTTTCTCTATTATAATATAATCTGAAAGAGTCTGATTATTTTGATTTTTCTTGAAATATTAAACTGGTCCATTATATTGCTGCTATTATTCTAACTGGGTATGGTGAGCATCAAGTAGCAAGCACCCTAGATGCTTTAGTAATACACAAACATGCTACAGGGTAGGAAATAAAACACTGTTCCTGATACCAATTACTCTATCAGTCGAAGTCCTGGGAGAAAATAGATGGTACATTCAAAAGAGCTTAAAATGAAAATTACTTAATGAAGAGATTATGTCCAGACCAATTAAGAAAGCCAGCTTGAGTTTGAGAAGTTCCCAGAAAGGAGCAACAGCAAAAAGCCATGACTAGCCCTAGGCCTAAAGAAGGAAAGGGCGGGGGAGTATTACAGGAAGCTAGTAAGGATCGGAGCATGGAGCAGGGTTATGTAGCAAGAGATGTGGTTGCCGGAGAAAGTAACCACCACCAAAATCTTGACCCAGTAGGTATGGAGTGACACAACTTTTTTCTTCTTTCTTGCTTTTTTGTTAGACGTTCTACCCAGCTGTCTTGTGATCACTGCTTGTCTGTACATGCTTAGGTTCTGAGGACCAAAAAGCTGACTGGAAGCTATGGGTGCCCATAAAAGGGTATTGGATTTGAGATTCACTGTAGGGTGATCTAGGGCAGCAGTTTATGGAAGAATTAAAGGCAGCGTCAACGTCTCCAGGTTCTTCTCTAAGCTAATCCTATTTCTCCCAGAATAATATTCTAGTACCTGTCTACCGAAGAGACTAAAAGTGTTCTGGAAGTCTAATGGGGCAACAAAGGCTAACACTTTAGCATTTGGCATTCACGAAGAAGATGGTTGCTGAACCCTCTGTTTTCTGTGAGTTGACCATACATCAACTGTGCCTGATTACCCCTAGTCCGGGGAATAAATATTAAGATGTTGACCAGTATGGAAACAGGGCCATCACTTTGTGTTAAGGCTATAAATTTTCCTTTGATCACTGCTTTAGCTACATCTCAAAGATTTTCTAATTTCCCTGATGATTCTTCTTTAAACTATGAAGTAATTTTTGAAGTGTGGAGTCTAATTTCTAAATATTTTGGATCTTCTAGAGTTTTCTGTTATTGGTGTCAGAATTTATTTTCATATGTTAGCAAACATATTTATGATATTGATCATAAAATTTATCTTCAGATTTAGTAAGACTTTTTTTTTGGTCCAGTATGTGGACAGTTTTGGTAAGTTCCATATGCACTTGAAAAGAATATGTATTCTATAGTTATTAGACAGTGTATCTTATAAATATCAATTAGGTAAAATTGGTAATAATGTTGTTTAGTCCTTCTATATTCCTACTAATTTTCTGTCAGCCTGTTCTATTAGCTACAAAGACTAGAGTATTGAAATCTCCAAATATGGGCACCTGCGTGGCTCAGTCAATTAAGTGTTTGACTTCAACTCAGGTCATAATATTATGGTCCATGAGTTTGAGCCCCACATCGGACTCTCTGCTGTCAGTGCAGAGCCCATTTCAGATCCTCTGCCCTTCTCTCTCTGCCCTTCCCCAGCTTGAACGAAATAAATAAACTTAAAAAACAAAATAAAGAAATAAACTTAAAAAAAAGAGAACCTTCCAAATATAATTGTGTATGTATAGTTTTGCGTATGAATTTTGAAGTTCTGTTACCAAACAAATTTAAGACTGCTATTTTTTTCTGATAAAGTACTCCTTATCATTATGAAACTTCTTTCTTTATCCCTGGTAACATATCTCATTTCAAAGTTTATTTTTTGTCTAATATTAGTATAGCCACCCAAGCTTTCTGGGATTAATGTTTGTATAGATTTTTCTATCCTTCTACTGTTAACTGATTGATAATTTTATATTTAAAATGAGTTTCTTGTAGATAGTGTAGAGTTGAGTCTTACCTTTTTACCCAGTCTGATACACTCTGACTTTAAATTAGAATTTTTAGGTGATTTACATTTAATGTAACTATTAGTATAATTTGAGTTTTAATCTACCTTCCATTTGTTTTTTGTTCCATTTTACATAATTTTCTGCCTTCTTTTGGAATAAGTACTTTCTAGGATTCCATATTATATCTACTGTTAGAGATACCATTTTTTAAATGTTTTATTTATTTTTGATACAAAGAGAGACAGAGCCTGAGAGGGGGAGGGGCAGAGAGAGAGAAGGAGACACAGAACTGGAAGCAGGCTCCAGGCTCTGAGCTGGCTGTCAGCACAGAGCCCGACGCGGGGCTCGAACCCACGAACGTGAGATCTGACCTGAGCCGAAGCCGGAGGCTCAACCGACTGAGCCACCCAGGCGCCCCTAGAGATACCATTTTTAAAAACTGGTAACACTACAGTTTATAATATGCAACTTTAATTTATCCCAATCTATTTTAAGTTATACTGCTTCACATAAGTGTCTGACTCTTACAACAGAATGTTTCCATTTCTCCTTTGATGTGCTATTATTGTGAGCATCTCATATCCTCATATGTTATAAACAACATAATATATTATTTTTATTACAGTTAATTATATGTTTAAATAACTTCAATGATGAGAAAACTGTACTGTGTATTAACCGATATGTTTATCATTTTTTGTGTTTTCCAAATTTTTTTTCTGATTTTTTTTCCTTTGCCAGGAAAAAAAATTAACACTACTATGATTTAAGTCAGCTGAAAATGAATTGTGTAGCTTTCAGTTATCTGAAAAAGTCTTTATTTTCCTTTCATTTTGGAAGAAACTTTCTCTGAATGTCAAATTCTAAGTTGACTTTTTAAGTTTCTTATCTTTCAGGACTTTAAAGTTGTCATTCCATTGTCTTCTGGCTTCATGTTCAGACAGGAAATCTTTATTCTTTTCTTTGGTTTTCTATATAATATTCTTCTTTTCTTTGGTTTTCTATATAATATTCTTCTTTTCTTGACTCCTTTTATAGTATTCTTTTTGTCAATGGTTTTCAGTAATGTTACTTATTACAGTTTTATGTTTATCCTCCTTAAAGTTTAAAAGTTTATACTTTTTATCAAATTTTTTGAAACTTTCAGACAGGATTTCTTTAACTATTTTTCTGTCTCTTCTAGGCTCTTGCTTCTAATTTTACATGTTAGACTGCTTGACAATACCCACAGGTCACTGGGCCCTATTAATTTTAGTCTAGAAATCACCTTTTCACTGTAAGCCCAAGGAATTCTGAGGGTCACTTCACTTGTTATACCTCATTCAAAGATGACAATACGCCACTGCTTCTTATCAAATACCTAAAAATCATATTTCCTGTATTTTGTTTAGTTTTGAGCCCTTTATGGCTGGAGGTTAATTCTAGGCTCTGGGTTGAGAAACCCAGTTTTCCTACTTACTGCATGACCCTGGGTAAAGTTAACTTCTCTATTTCATTACTTTTCTCATCTTTAAAATGGGATTATTTTAAACCAACCTTGCATGATTATTGTGAAGATTCTCAATAACGTGTAATGTATATAAAGTGTGTGACACATAGTAAATGTCCCATATGAAGGACATTACTCACCCTTAAGAAAATAGATACGTGGGGGAGAGAAAGTGATAAATCAGGCCTCAGCTAGCATTGTTGGGATGAAGTGCAGGGCTCCTCCTTAGTACTAATGACTGGTGGAGGAAGGGAGGTAGAAAAACAGTTGCCTAAGACCCCTTGGCAAAAGAGGGCCATTTAAGAATTTGGCTGTTTCGGGGAAACCCCTGCTTAGTAGCGCTGTTGAAAAACTCATTACTTAAGTTTTAAATCATTGGGTGGTCAAGATAATTTCCAAATGTCTCTGGTTAAAGGGATAAAGACTATTGGTAGACAACTAGATTGGCGCCATTAGCTCTGTGAAGTCACTTGTTGGTCAAAACAGATGGGATGGAGCTAAGACAAAGGTGGGAATTGACTGTCTCTCCGAATTTAATATCAGAAAAACCTTGATTAGCCCTGAAGGATCCATATGTTTTCTCCTTTTGATAATAGAAGTGAAATAACTTAATGTTCTTTCATTCTTGCTTAGTTTGACAGGACACTTATTGTGTTCTTAATCTTTTCACTATTTACCCTTAATCTTGGCAGATGTGCCTTTTTTTTCCTTTGTCTCAGTCTTGTTATGTATCTTCATATTTTGTGACTCTCAAGATCATTTCTTTTTAGAAAGAGATTTTTTAAAAAATTATTCATTATTTATTTTATAATGCAACCCTTAGTATTTTATAATTTTTTTTTTGTTGTTCCTACCATGCTCCTCAGCTATTAAGATAATTAGTAATTATGTACGATCTCTTCAAGAGTTGGGTTCCCCATTGCTGTAACTATTCCTATAAAAACTGGAACAATGTGAAATAAAACAGAAAAATGTGGTTCAGGTTTATTTAGAATGAATATGGTAAGAGATGTTTTCTGTATTCTTTTTCTTCATTTCAATAATATTTTTTGTTAATAAGCAAGTCTATTCCTTACGATTAAACATACCAAAATGTGTTGATAACTCTGGCATTTGAAGTACCAGCATTTAATTTTCTTAGCATTAATTATCTTAGCATTTACTATAATGCACAGAGGTTCCTAATGTGTCAGGGAATACTATAAAATTCTAAATTTGATCTTTTTTTGACCTCTTCTGCACCAAACCTTACTTAGAAGCATCTGCTCCTACCTTGGTATCCATTCTAAAGCAGTGACTCAGCATTATTTGTGCAACTTTAAATACACATTGCTGTTTTTCAGGTGTTAAAATATTCAGTACAACTAATAGCTACAAATGAGTTTCCTAACTTGAGCAATATTTGTCTCTCATCTAACATCTGTATTCTTTGCAGGAAAAGATCATAGAAAGTGTAATAATAATCATAGACATATATATTTATGTACCTACATAAAATGCTACTTCATTTAATGCCTATAAATAGTTTCATTCATGGCCTTAGGCTCGTGTGTTTGACTTTAAGGAGGATGTGTCATTGAATGTCTATGAAATGCCCTGAGGAGCTGCTCTTTTGGGAGATGATCAGCCACTTGGAGCTATTGCATTTGATGACGTGAATTCTATTTTTAGGACTTAAGCAGATTTGGGATGTGCTGCATTGGAGTGTTACTGTGAATTCTTATGAGCTTAATTTTTCTTTATCTTCCTAGCCAAAAAACAAAAAACAGAAAAACAAAAAATAGTCCTTAACATGAGTATGTGATGTTTAATGTACCTTCATTGAATACAGGTTTCTTTTCTTAAAGCAGGGATTTGTTTGCATCCCTAATCAATATGTCACCCCCAGCCCAGGTCAAGTTTCCTAGAAGAAAGCAATTTTGAGCACAGCTTACTACCGGCCATATTCTTACTATTTTCATTTTATTAATGAGGAAGTAAAGATTCAAGGGGTTTAGTAATCCCACTAAGTTCAGTTAGTAAAGGTTATAGTCAGAAATTGATACCACCTGTCAAAGCAGTCACATCTACTTCTTACTCAAACCTCAATGTTCTAATCTGTGGATTGGCAATAATGTCCTTCCCTCAGTAACATAGAAGATTTTCCCAGAACTGGGATTTTTAGGTTTGCCTTTGCTACTAAGGTGGGTGTGTTGGAGAGTTTTGTCCTGGGTTTCAGTTTTATCAAGTATAAAATGAGCAGATAGGAGACATACCAGACCCTTCTAATTCTAAATTCTATTTCATTTCATTTCAATTTAAGTATAACTTTAGAAAATCAAACATTGCATTTGTTTGATGGATATGGATGCTTTCCTCAAAGATTCTGAAATTGACACAACCTACTGCCCATTCCTTCCTACTTCCTGACCTGCCCCCAGCCTTTCCCTGCCTCTGACCACCTTACATCTTCACCTGTCTGTCCTTGCTCATATGTTCTCTGTGTACTTCTCATCGGGAGAGTTAGAAGCTGGGATGGACAGATAAGGTGCTTTCTCAGAATTATAGCTGCCTTTCTGCTTAGTGACATTGTAACATTTAACATCACAAGAAATGACAACGGGGGCAGTGGGATTGGGAAACGATCTCAAATTGACCGATACCAGGCATGAGACTATATTTTTGCCAAAGCTCTGTCTTCCTAGATAAAGACATGAGTAATTACACACAGGCACACACCCTCTTTACAAGTACTTAACACTGTCACTTTCCATTAGCTACACGTCTAGATAGCTGTCTCTCTTGCTTGTAACTACATGTTTAAATAACATAATGGAAGACAACCCGTCTACCTTTACATATCAGTTCTGATATTCATGGTTGAGAAAACTTCACCTCTTTGAATTTATTTTTTCAGTCAAGTATGATGGATGGCCTTGGGAACTGTAGCAAAGGAGCCAAAACTCATGAGAGTCTCAGGCTGAGGTTTTCCCCCACTTCTCCTTTTGGAGGCATATAACCACTTTATCACTGCTGTCAAGTGAGGGCTCAGTGTGACAGGAAAATTGAAGGAGGAAGGCTGAAAGGCACAGTGATTTTGTTCCTTGGGGACTTTTGTCCATATCTGACTATATGGTATGTTTTCAGACTTCTCTTTGGAAGCGGATTTATATATGCTATGTACATATTTATAAATACACATATATACATATTCTTTAGGTAATTAAAGACAATACCTGCTAAATAAGGATAACTTTTATTTTTTTTATTTTTTTATGGGTTTTTCTTTTTAACTTATTTTTGAGACAGGGAAAAAGCACGAGCTGGGGAGAGGCAGAGAGAGAGGGAGACAGGAACCAGAGCGGGCTCTGTCCTGACAATAGAGAGCCTGATGTGGGCTCAGACTCGTGAACGATGGAATCATGACCCGAGCTGAAGTCAGGTGCGTGGCCGACTGGGCCCCTCAGGCCCCCCAGGTTAATTTTTCTAATGAGATGTGGTTTGTGTGTGAATCTTAGTCTGAATGAGAAAGTGGGTGTGCCATGAGTTTTTGCTTGATTTTCTAAAAACCTGATGTATTGAATAATTGTTTTCAGGAGGAATTACAAAAAATATATATTGTAGTCATGAAGACCTCTCAGCTGAAATGGTTTAAAGTCTTTAATATATATAGTGCTTCTGGTGGGGACAGACGATAGTCTACTGGGCAGCTGTTTCAATAGATAAGCCCCAAATCTCAGTGGCTCGTAGCAAACATTTATTGTTCTCACTCATTGTCCTGAGAGTTGGTTGGCTGAAGTTCACTTAATGCAATCTGGGTTGATTCCAGGCAACAAGACTGTGTCTGGGTCTTCTTTGAGTGTCTAATTTGGGCTCCCTAGTGTGTGCTTGTCTCATGGTGATGGCAGAAATATAAAGAAAGCGGGGAACACATGAAATGCCTCTTAAGGCCTTGGCTCAAAATTGGCATCTTGTCACATTGCCCACATTCAATTGGCTAAAGCAAGTCACAAGGCCAGGTCCAACATCCATGGACCAGGGAAAATATACAACATCTATGCCAATGGGTGGAGCTACACAGGCAACTGGAAAAGGCCTTGGGTGCATAACTGTAATGCAGGGAGCAACTGAAGAAGTGGGAACAATAACCCATTGTACCTCAGGTAGGGACGCCTATTCCATTTTGGAAAGATGAGTGATGGAGACCGCTTCCAATTTTAAATGGCATGTTACCTTTCCTTTCTGTCTGCTTCTGTTGTGTTGATAATTGACAGCCAAACCCCAGTCTGATGTTGTAGGTTAGCATCAGGAAGTGCAGCTCATCATTTGAATGGTTGGGAAAAGCACAGACTTTCAAAGTGGTCCTAAGGTAAGTCGCCGTTCCTGTACTGTGACTGTGTCCATGTTGTGTTAACAGCGGTCAGCTGTAGAATTAACCTGTGTGCATGTGTGGCTCATCAAGCTGTTGCGATATCTTTGAGAAACAAAATAGCCAATAAGTACTGAGTAAAACACAGACATAAGATGCCTATGGAGGGAAGAGACATCATTGAGTTGAGACTGTTTTAAGCTTTTTGCAAGATGTCCAATGAACATCTAACACCTCAAAATCTATTTGTGTCATAAACTTAGATGACATTTGACTATTTGACAGAATATACTCACCTAATTTCCGGTACCTTTTCTGTCTTTATGACATTTAATTAGTTAAGGAGAGTAATGTGGCCCCTACCTATTTTAATCAATATGGATACGTGCTTTATTTTTGACTGTTCAAAAAACTTGTGTTGCTATTATCAAACCTCTCTATTCAAAGACTTTCTTGGTAAGCTTATGGCGTCCTTTCCAATGGGGAATTTGTCATTTTCACCTATTTTGTCAGACTTTTGAGAATAACAGTTTTGTTATTTATTTCTGACCTTGGTCCTTTCCTGTCGTCACGATCTTTACCAAAATTACTAGGCGTCACCTTTATAGCTTGCGCATTTCCTTCTTAGGGATATTGTCTGGTTAAGTATGAGACATTACAAAATTGGCTCTTTAAAAACCATCTCCAAAACAAAGTTGCTTTTCATTGTTTGTGCCTAAACTTGATGCTGTTTTTCCTCTGCATAGAGAGTGAATTGGACCGCACTGCACACGTTTCTAAGCAAGTGTTGCTTAGCTACTGCAGGGTGTGGGAGTGCGTTCCTGTGTACATCTGCATTTCATCAAGGACGCCAGATTCTTGTTATTGTGGGAGTTTATCACTCTCTTACACCTAAATGATGAATTTCTAGTCACCAGACAATATGCCTTTGATGATGTAGATGTCTTGCCTTAGGTGTTGTATATTATGCTGTTTGTGATATACATATTATGTTTTATGTTGTTTTATTAATCTGTGTAAACGTTATCCAAAGTCAGCTGCTATCCCCCCCTCAAAAAGAAAGAAAGAAAAGTGGAGGGATTTTAAAAGAGAGGTGATTAGTAATTAAAATATTTCAGAGTACACCGATAAATTTAAAAAAGATTGATTTCCTCTTAATTGCCAGGTTTAAACAAATATTCTAGGAGAGGGATGAGCCTTATAAATGGAAGTTAAACAGAGCTTTAATCTCTCCATCTGTTAAAGCATGGCCAGGACCACCTTCCTCTCAGGGTCACTATAAGGATAAAGGGGAGGGAGGAGCTTAACAGAGTGCACCTCTCTGAGGTTCTTTCAGGCGGTAGCCCTTTTCTGTGTCTTCTGAGCAGGAGTGGGGACACTGCAGCACACGAGGCCCTAAGCAAAAGCCAGGAGGCGGTCTGTCTAGAGAGAGTAGGTAGCAAGGGGCATGTAGAATGGGCGAGGCCAGGTGAAGGAAAAGGCCCTCTTTCTAAATGAAGGAAGGGCCTGGCTGTGGCTTTCCACACACCCTATGTCTGCAGGGGAGATGCCTGAGGCCTTGGATTCTTATTTGCTTGATGGCTACAGAAAAGCATTTTGTCAACAGCCTGCCAGAGGGCAACTGTAGAGACACTGTGCCCTCTGTCATCTTCCACTTTGAAGTGTGATTGGAACCCAACCAACCGAACAAGCAAACAAAAAGCAAAACCTTGGCAGTTTTCAAATTTTCTTTCTTCTAAAATTCTACATTAATATAAAGGAGGAGCGTGTTACCCTACAGTCCTGTTGCTAGCCAACTAGTCTTAGCCCCAGTGACTCGTACATCAGGTTCTCAGTGTGGCAGAAGTCCTTGGCTGGCTCTGGGCCACTATCAAAGAGACACTATTACAAGGATTATGTGCAATAAATACCCTATCATATAATGAGATCACCCTAGCGATTTCTGTTGCCAAGTACACTGAGCCTAAACCCTTCTGCCTAGTTGCTTAATATTTTGCCGTGGTTGCTTACCAGGAATAAGAGAGGCCTAGGAGCTTGAGAGCTGTGTAAGGCTTTAGAGGTGATCTAATCTAGTGTTTTCCAAAGTATGTCCCAGTGAAACACTGGAGACTTCCAACACACTTAACAGGTATCCTTTAAGTGGATTCTGTGATCAAATAAGTTTGGAAAACACGTCACACAGAGCTAAGCTCCTTTCCTAAAGGGTGTTTCAAGGTCTTCAATATGGTAACATGAATCATGGCTCCAGGGGACACAGCAGGCAGCTTTTCCCATACTTATTTGACCATGAAGTCCTTTTGTCGTACAACACGCATTGCCATTTCAAGAATGCCAGGCAGTGGCCACATAGTCTAGTGATTAAGAGCCTGACTTCCAGTGTTTAACTGCCTGGGCTCAATGCCTGGCTTTACCATTTATTGACCTTATGATCTCCAGCAAACTGCTTACCCTATTTTGTGCTTCAGTTTCCCCATCTAAAATGGGAGCACAAATTCTATCTGCCTCCAGCATTACCTTAACACTTAAAGAAACGAGCCTAAAACAGTGCCTGGCACATCCTTGACAATGATCATCCTAATGTAGTGTGAGTAAAAATGAGCACAATACCCTCATTCCAGAAGTGAGAAAGTGAGTTCCAAATAGTTCACTCATGCAGTGTCACTCATTCAACAAAGTGACCAGGTGCCAGGATGCATCACACATGATAATTCTGTCCCCAGGAATAAAAATGAACACGGTGTGGTTCCTGTTCTGCAAGAACACGCACACTA
Organism: Suricata suricatta; assembly: GCF_006229205.1. NCBI lineage: Eukaryota > Metazoa > Chordata > Mammalia > Carnivora > Herpestidae > Suricata > Suricata suricatta. The sequence goes on from NC_043708.1 coordinate 74,995,062, forward strand.
GTGACTAGTGACTTGGCTCAGGTAACACCTTTCAGTAGTGAAACCAACAACTCAGGCCCCCTGACTGCTGTCACTCCAGCTCATCCTCCAAGTCTGCTCTGAAAGAGAATGATCTGTATGGCTGGATTGGTAAGCAAGGGTAGTGAGCACAGAGGAGAGCTAATAGACTTCTCTATTTAAATTGAGTATGAGGGAAAATGTTTTAAATTTCTTGTTAGTGGTGATCCAGAAACAGTGATCGAGACAGGCACTTTTGGAAGAAAGCAAACTCTAAAAACACACCCTAGAAAGGAACATAAGAGGCAGTATGCAATGGCCCAGATAGGAGTCCCTAAGTATGGCTGGCTTGGTGTTTTTCTTGCCGCAGTGTCACTGAGGGTCTTCTCTGGTTTTGTCTAGGCATCTCCTTGGAGGCCTTCCCCCGGGACTGTTTCAATGAGCAGACAGCAACTAGGGACCTTCCCAACAGGGATGGAAGTGCCTGGCTGCTGGGCTATAGAGCAGGACCAGCCTGTCCATTTCTGCTCCACGAGGAGAGAGAGAAGCCAAACAAGAGCGAACTGTACTTGGATCTCCATGTAAGTAGAGATAAGTCTTTGTGCTTGAGCTGTGATTCTTTGCAGTCAACAGAGATGCGTTTAATGGAAATTGTGTTCATAAAACTACTGAAGCTGTGTTTTGTGTGGGGGTCATTATCTGAAAGTCGGTTGGTTGTGGAAAACAGATATACCTCAGTGGTCTGGAACTTGTACACCGGAAAGTGACTGTGTTTACAGTTTACCTGAATGTTTTCCCAGTGCTCTCCTCCATATCAGCTTTACTGCCTACACCTTCTTATGGGAGTACCTGTTTGCTGCTTGCCACCTGTTAATATCAATTTTCTAAAAAGTTGGGAACATGCGCTAGCCAACCAAGAGGCTCTGGAGTTACCAGAGCCTTGCAAACAGCCCATCTCTCTGACACATTCCTAAACCTTTCTCTCCAGCTGCAATAACAGGCGCCCAAGGCAGCAGGCAGGGTTTTAGCTCCTGGCCTGATAGAGTGACCAGACTGTCATGATTGCCACCACGCCTCTCCAGCTCTCGGTTTCTTTTCAGAGATGGGATAAACATGAGGAATCCAAGGAGTTTTCTTTCTTTCTTTTCCTTCTTTCCTCTCCCTTTCTTCCTTTCTTCCTCTTCCTCTTCCCTTCCCTTTTTTGCCATTAACTTTAATACCCACTGGCAAGTTCGTGTCCTTGATTCCTTTTGGTACCTTCCAGTTCATTACTTTCAGGTCCAGAAGAAAAAGCCCAGTGAACCTTGTGCTTTTCATAATTATAACTGCATAGTCATGGATGCCACTTTAGAAAAGCATTCGACATCCCAGTTATTACAAAAAGGAGGTTTGGAATGAAGGTGAAAGATGAAAATCTGCAAAGCTTTGTATGAGGAGACGGAAATTTGTAATGTTTCTGTTTTTGTCTCCCTACCTCCAAAGTTAAGGTGTGCATCTTGAGATGTGGTCAATGAGAGCAGTGTAACAGTGACATCTATTGGTCAGATTATTGAAATTGCATTTGCTGCAGCCAGGAGGCTTGGCGTCTGAAGGTGTTGAAATGGATTTTTTTTTCAGAGCTTTTATTTCTTTTCTTTTCTTTTTTTTTTTAGAGCTTTTATTTCTTTAAATAATCTCTACACCCAGTGTGGGGCTCGAACTCACGACCTTGAGACCAAGAGTCACACACTCTTCTGACTTGAGCCAGGCAGGTGCCCCTGAAATGAATGGATTTTGAAAGACTACCTTCTTTTTCTTCTGTGTTTTTAAAAAATTATGTTTACCCATGTTTTTAAACACATTGGCTAAGCTATGTATTTCTGGTTTATTTCTTAGTTTTACCTATTTCAATTATGAAAATCATACACAATTTTCAAAAATTTGAAAAATGTACTAAAATTAAATGAAAACAAATAACTGATAATTTCAGCAGGCAAGGATACCAACTGTTAAAATTTGATAAATTTTCTTTGTATTTTTCAGAAAAAAATACTTTTTAAAATGAGATATTTTTTTAATCTACAAGCATAGATTGTATGTTTCCTCCTTTTTCTTTTTCCTCTTTTTTCTTTGTCAATTACTTTAAGATTGCTCATCCATATTGCTATCTATCCTTTCTAGATGTATTTTAAGTGATGTTCTTCTACATTCTACTAATGTTTTGCCAATATGTTCTTCTAAATATTCTATTACATTGTATCTTGAAACATTTTTAAATCATTTCTCTGTTATTTGATGTTGACATTGTTTTCAATTGTAGAATAGTCCACAATTTGGAAATAAATAGCACTACGCAACATATAATTTTTCTTAGACCTCTTCTAAGAAAATGTATAAATACTAGTATTTATACATTATACATTATATACATTATATGATATAATTTATACATTATATACATTATATGATATAAAATTATATTGGCACATAAAATAATTACATAAACATCTGATAAAATATATAAATATTTGTGTTTCTTAGTTTTCCATTAATTATAATTTTTAAAAAAGATCATTTTCCACATCAGTGATTTCTACACACGTTGGGCCCTAGGCCTCCTGCCCTCCAAGCCCTCTACTCTCTTCAGACAGTACAAGTAACTCCTATGTTTTATTTATTTATTTTATTATTATTTTTAATGTTGATATTGTAAGTAAGATTTCCATTTGAAGGGGTTCTACTCATTTAATAAAAGTTTTGATCCCCACACCAGCTTGCAAGGAGCTCTTTCCTTCTGGGGGACTTTAAACAGTAAGGCCAGGGAGGCCGTATTGCTGCGTGATACTTCCATCAGTTTTCAGTGTTAGACAGGACTGCTCTGGTTTCAGTTCCGGAGCTGGTTTGCAGCATTAACATCAGGAGTTATTTTCCTCAGCCTTTTTCTATAGATAGGCTACTTCTCATTAGTATGCGGGGGTGATAGCTAAAACATTTAATTGGTGGGAGTTTGACACCCAGAAATCAAAATGGCCACTGGTGTTAGGGTTGGAGCTGCTATTAGTTCTTTACGTTCTCTTACGTAGCCATGCAGTGATGTTGTTGCTGTTGTTGTATAGAGTTAGAGAGGAAATAATTTAGGCTTCGGGGACCATATAGTCTCTGTTGTAACTACTCAACTCTGATGAGAGAAACAGCCATAGAGAATATGAATGAGTGAGTTTGTGCTCCAGTAAATGTTTTTAGATGCTGAAATTTGAAATTCATATAATGTTCACATGTCAAGAAACATTCATCTTTTGATTTTTCTCCCGCCATTTAAAAATATAAAGATCATTCTTAGCTTACAAGTCATTCAAAACCAGGCAGTGGGCCAGATCTGCAGTTCGTCAATCTCTGCTCTAGACCAAGAGATGGAAATCTCCTTCACTTCCTCTCTCAACACTGACCGGCTACGGCATTGTGGGCACTGGCTTACCTTCAGTTTCTTAATCCAGTGTGTTTTCACAGAATAGAGAAGAGCAGGAACAGATGAAACAAAGAGTCTTTTACCTATAATATTAAATTTCTGGGGCACCTGGGTGGCTCAGTCGGTTAAGCGTCTGACTTCGGCTCAGGTGATGATTTCCCAGTTCAGTTTGTGGGTTTGAACCCTGCATCAGGCTCTGTGCTGACAGCTAGCTCAGAGTCTGGAGCCTGTCTTCAGAATCTGTCTCCCTCTCTCTCTGACCTTCCCCTGTTCACGCTCTCTCTCTCTCTCAAAAATAAATAAAACATTAAAAATATTGATAATATGAAATTTCCTAATTCTGTTATAGGAGCATAAGCAATACTAACATGTGGTGAATGGAAATTATTTACAGAAAACACATAGATCTCAATGTGAAATCTTTGTTCTAATTGGTGGAACCATGTCACAACTCTCATCTCAAGATCAAAATTTGTAGTCTCCTAACTCTGTTTGAAGGCTCATAGGACTTTCCATCTCTCCAGTGCTATCTTTCCCTTCTCCCCAAGTTTTACTGAGGTATCCTGACATGTAATATTGTGTAAGTTTCAGATGTAAAACATAATAATTTGATTGAAGTGTATATTATGAAATTATTATTGTAACAAGTTTCATTAACATCTGTCACTTCACACAGTTGCACATTTTTTATATTAAAAAAATTTTTTTAACTTTTATTCACTTCTGAGAGACAGAGAGAGACAGAATGTGAGCAGGAGAGGGGAGAGAGGGGGGAGACACAGAGTTGAAAATAGGCTCCAGGCTCTGAATTGTCAGCACAAAGCTGGATGCGGGGCTCAAACTCACGAATGGCGAGATCATGACATGAGCCGAGGTCGAATGCTTAACCAACTGAGCCACCCAGGTGCCCCAACATATTTTCTTTTTCTTGTGATGAAAACTTTAAGATCTATTCTCTTTGTAGCTTTCAAACATGCAGTACAGTATTGTTAGCTCTAGTCACCATGCTGTACGTACTGAGAATTGATTCGTCTTTTAACTGGAAGTCTGTACCCTTCCATCACCTTCCCCATTCCCTGCCTCTGGCAATCTGTTCTTTGTTTCTGTGAGTTATGTTTTTTTGTTTTTTTGTTTTGTTTTGTTTGTTTAGATTCTGCATATAATTGCGAACATACAGTATTTGTCTTTTTCTGTCTTATCTCATTTAGCATAATGCCTGTCAGTCAGGTCCATCCATATTGTCCCATGCCATATTCAATAGTTACTGAATTGTCAGAAAATACAGAGGTTCCTTTGGGGAATGGCAGGAGGTGAGAGGCTCATGTTGGGCAGACATTACGAAGCCTCAAGGCACCATCTATTTACCATCCAGTATGTATTTCAATGTTTAAACATCCAGTGCTGCTGTCTTAGTGTCACTTGGCTGACTGTCAACCAGACCGCTGTGCAGAGTGGTTCTGTTTGGCTGATTAACTTCTAGTCCCAATCAAACAAATTCTGTGGACCCTTCTGGTTGGTCTGCAAAACTCCTGAAAGACTAAACTCAATGTGCAGTCAGCTTTACTTTTGGGTCATGAGGTAGCTGAATATTGTATAGGACATACTCACAGTGGGAAAAAATAATGTGTTGTTTGTCTGAAATTTAAACTTAACTGGTTGTCCTGAGCTTTATTTACTGGATCTAGCAACGTTTGGTGTCAATTTAGGGGCACCATCCAAATGCGGCAAATGTGTGAATTTTTCTAGGGTAGCATCTGTATATGATAAACCTTTGGTCACATCCCATTTAGAGTATGAACACTACAGAGTTAGCCATAAAGGGCAGTATCTTATATTCCACCAAACTAGGACCTGTCATTAGCCACATTCCTCAGTTTTGGGTACACCTTGAACCAGATCCGTCAAAGGCAACTGACTATGGACAGACTAGAGAGTAAATGGGGCCTAACTTCTTACAATGAGTGAAGTTTCTCAAAGATTCTATTTGAGAAGAATGTTCACTGATGAAATATGGGGGAGATGGCAGGGTTCAGAGGTGATGGCCAAGAACGAAATCTTAAACACGACTTTGGTACAAAAAGGTGATTTTATTAAAGCAAGGGAACAGAATCTGTGAGAAGGAAGAGCTACTCAGGGGTTGTGAAGAGTGACTAGTTATATACTATGGAATTGGGGGAGGCAAAGACAAAAGGGAGGACTCTAGAGGGACCTAGAAATGCTAAAGAGGACTCCTAAGATACCGATCCCTTGCTATTGTCAAGCTAAGGTTGTTTTCCTCTAGTAAGGCATTCGCTTTAGGACTGTAGCAGGTTCCTGGAGAAATGTTCTACTCTGTATTTGCCTCAAGTATTTGTCAGTGGGCTAAAGGTTATAATGAAATTTAATTTTACTTGCCATTTCCTTTTTGCCTTTGTTCCCCTCATCACTATGGAGGGGAGGGTGGCTCCAGGAAATTGAGTCTATAGGTTTCTGGAGAGTAAGCTATTGACAAGATTGCCTTTTTCTTGTTATTTACTAAGATATTTGTAACCTGATGGAGACTCAGTGTCATCTCTATCAGTTAACCCTTTGTTTCCCCCTTTCCTTTGTTGTTGGGCAGCCTGGAGTACCTGAGGAATATCACACATACCCCACCTTGTGTGTGTGGTGGGAGTGGGAGGACATTGTGCTAGCTCGTGCTTGGCCCTCAGCTGGCCTTATGGTTCCCTCATCATATCCTCCCTGAATAATTTTGACCCTTAAATCTTTAAGGTTGCTAAAGATGGAAGGTCTCATCTTCTGTAACTTCCTCCTATTGAGTAGAGGCTTAGAGATGTCCCTATCTATGGGTCAATATTGATCATTTGAGGAGCATATAGGGGAGTTACAAAAGGCAGAGGCAGCTGAATCCAAGGTGGATGTGTATGAACATTCTTTTTTTTTTTTTTAACATTTATTTATTTATTTATTTTTTTTTTTTTGAGAGAGTATGAGCGGGGCAGGGGCAGAGAGAGAGAGAGGGAGACAATTGGAAGCAGGCTCCAGGCTCTAAGCTGTCAGCACAGAGCCCAATGCGAGGCTCGAACTCATGGATCACGAGATCATGACCTGAGCCAAAGCTCAGCTTAACCGACTGAGCCACCCAGGCACCCCCAAACCTTCTTGAGTAGCAAGGATTATCTCTTGGCTTGAAATTATTGTGGTGATGGAGCCTTGGCACCAGGCAGAGACACATGGGCAAAAACAGCAAAATGTAATTAGAATAACAAAAGAAACCCCAATAAAAGTCCTTGTTAGTTGACAAAAATCCTTCAGTCCAAGTAACCAATCATCAAAGGAAAGAGAAGGACAAGTATTCATGTCAATTAGAAATCCAGAAATATTTGTGTGATCATCTGGAATGTATACATAGCATTTTGTTTTTATGAGTGTATAAGTTCCACCTTGTGCAGCAGTTAAAACAACTAATGCCATTCTATTTTGTAGAACTGTTCTATGCATTTGAGTTAATCAGTATTTAATAATAGAATATGTTATTTTGAGAGTCATTTAAGGCCTTAACTGTGTAACATGTGGTATTTAACCATTATATAGACTGCTTTGGTTAGTGAGCAATCAGACAACAAGGCTTTTTTTTTTAAATAGAAACAAGAAAAATATAGGTTAATGGTCAGAGCAGATTACAAACCCAGTGTCTGGCAGTGATAACATTTTTAGATGTCTGGCCTGAAGCCTTTTCAGATGGAATGGGAACAGGCAGCAGGAATCAGATGGTTTTTGTTTTTTGCTTTTTGGGTTTTTTGTTTGTTTCTTTCTTTTTTGTTCTGTAATTCAAATGTCTGTGGTGATCCTTTTGAATGGCCCTTTGTAAGAAGGAATAGTATAAGTTGGGGAAAGGAGAATTAAAAAGAAAGGTATAACCATCATAAGAGAAGTTTGAGATCTTCCACTGGTTTATAGGAATAAGAAGGTGCATTAGTTTGTCCACTGGTTTCCTGTGAAGGAGGTACGGGTTTTATTTTAGATCCAGGAGCCCATGAAGAGTTCCTCCTAAATTTATTGCCAGGGGAGTGCTTAATATGACCCAGGTAGAGGCCCTTCAATTTTGGAGTTAAATCCCCTGCTATGTTAGACTTTCAATCCTTTAAATAAATTAGGTCTTTTATTATATGGGGTGGGTTTCTAGAAACTGTCATATCAGGGAGCCTACGGTTTTCATAGAGGTTGATGAATTACCCCGGCCTCAAGTGAATAACTTAATAAGGCACCGTAGTCTTTATCTATTGATAGGTCTACAGTGAGAAAAGAATTTTCATATATAATTGTTGGGGGAAGCCATCCCATTTTTTATTATTTTATTTATTTATTTATTTATTTATTTTAACATTTATTCAGTTTTGAGAGACAGAGACAGAGTGTGAACAGTGGAGGAGTAGAGAGAGAGGGAAACACAGAATCTGAAGCAGGCTCCTGGCTCTGAGATGTCAGCACAGAGCCCAATGCAGGGCTCGAACTCACTGATTGCAAGATCATGACCTGAGCTGAGTCATATGCCCAGTCAACCGAGCCAGCCAGGCACCCCTCCATCCCAATTTGTAGTTGTTTAATTATATGCCCGTGAGGTTTTGTTATTATCCCCACAGAATAACAAGCACAGAAGTTTGTCCATACAGGAAATGTTATGACACTTTTTCTAAAGTTTACCTCAAGTTGTCTAGTTTAGGCAAACATTTAAAGACAATCAGAACTAGATTTTAACATCTATAAAAACATAGTTCTTTTCTCTTAAAACCCTCATTTCCAGAGATAGCCAAATCAAGACTAATTCATTTACGTTTTAATAAACTTGGCCTAATTATTTACGTAAGCTCAGCAAGAATAGTGATCATATAGATATATTATAATTTGATTTGCTGGAACCTTTTATAAGGAATCTAGATTGAGGCTTTTCACAGCCTCTTCAGGCCAGAAGCCAAGCCAACTGCTTGCCATCAGACATGCCTGATATACCTGTAGATTTGGGAACATTCCTTTCCATGAGGTCCCCAACATATCCTGAGGTTCCTGCACCTCCCAGGAAGTGACATTCTTTACTCACCTGGTAAGGCTGCTGGGAGCTCTGTAGGCAAGATAAAAGGCCAACATTTCCAGGGGGCTTTACGGCTCCGTGTCTCATTAAGTCAACCTTAGTTCCTTAGAGCTCTATGGTCATATCTGAGTCTATGCATGACTCTCAAATATGACATTCCAGTCAAAGCCCTGGTAAAATAACCAGTATTTCCAATGGTGTCCTGTTACAAGAAGAAGATTCTTATTGAACTTTTGTAAATGATTATAATTCTCAAGAAAGGAAGAAAAGTCACCGAGAGTTTTTGAATTTTAGAGGGTCCAGGTAGAGTCAAAAATTAAATACTTCAGTGTGTTCACAAATGAATACTTTATCACATTCCTGAATGTCAAAGAAGAGCAAACTTGTAGAGAACCAGCAATATTTCAAAACAAAAGTTGCTGGGTGCCCAGGTGACTCAGTTGATTTAGCATCCAACTTCAGCTCAGGTCATGATCTCATGGTCCTGAGTTCAAGTCCCCCCATCAGGCTCTGTATTGACAGCTCAGAGCCTGGAGCCTGCTTACAATTCTGTGTCTCCCTCTCTCTGCCCCTCCCCTGCTGGCACTCTTTCTGTCTCTCAAAAATAAAAATTAGCACTAAAAATAAAACAAAACCAAAGTTGCAAAACTATAACCATCTTCTTCAGTTCATTTAGTTCCAAGTTCCTAATTCTTGTTCAGTTTGAATGCAGCATTTTAGTTCTGGAAATTCTTACCCATTTTAGTATTAATCTTAAAACTATTGAACACTGGTATTTGTCCTAAAAATCATTTCTATAAATCGTGAAGATGAAACATGTTTAATATGAGCATCAGAATAATTATAAATGACAGAAATCTCAGACATGGACATGGTTAACAATCTGATGAGAATTCATTATCATGCAATTGCTAAGGAAATTTGGTCATTTCTGTGACACATGACACTTTGATAATCAGAGTATCAAGTGATAACCTTTATTACCAAGACAGTGAAACTTTAGGAATTGCATTTATATTTGAGCAGTTATAGTATTTACCAAACAGTACAACCTAAGGTTTACTGTTATTTGTTTGACCTTGTTTACAGAGTAACTTAACATACCAAAAAAGGCCTAATTGATCAAAAAGACTTCATTTACAATTTAAATCCTGGGAAACTTGTTAAAACCGTAGAGTGTTATAAAGCATATCCTAAATAGATTACAGATCATTACAAATTTTAAAACTTTAAATCATTTATTTACCCAAGGTGGCAATAGAGATTCTAAAGGCAAATATGTAAGGTTATATAGTTGTTAGCAAAACTTAGCTCCTTTACCATTGGCAAGTTTTAACTAAGTAATCAAAGCCTTGATAAAGACAAAACAGAACCTTTGGTTTTCTAGGCAGACAAAAAGAGGGGAAAAAACCCTGATTGGTTTACATTTTCTTATCAAGAGCAGATCAAGGGTCCAAGAAAACTTTGTCTTTTGAATAGAGAGAGAAAAGCAGAATCCATTTCAACTTAGTCCGTCCTGACCACACATAAAATTCCTTTCCAAAGATTTCCCTTCAGGAATGTTCTACAACCTTCCTTTGCCTTCGAATTTTTGTCCCAAGCCATTTATCTCCAAACAACTAGTCTCATTTAGGACAACATTACTTTCTTTTACCTTTGACAAAAAATGTATTTCCATTCCTTTTATCTTTCTTACACATTTTCTACTTTTTTACATAGAGTTGCTTTTCTTATTTCCATCAGTCTTAATTATATTTAGCAGAATTTTAACTCTTCAAAACCTTAGTCCCCAGTGAAAACTTAGTAACCAATTGAGACCCTTCAAACCAGAATTGTTTGAATGGCATATTCATGAATTAGTTATCATATTTAAATAGAAATCCCTGCTCATGTCAAACATCTAGTTCTTATGCTGTTTTCCATTCTTCCCTTGACATCCAGCTGTCCTCTGTATATACTGCAAGATAATGACACATCTCATAACATCTCAGATTTCTTTAAAAACAAAAAGAACTTGTTTTACCCATTGAACTATGTTAATGGTTAATGGAACTGTGAAACTCATTTTCTTTGATCTTGATCCTTAAACTTATTGTCCTTATTTCCTCTTTGTCTGTTGGAGCATGCACTAAATAGTTGCACATGTAAAACTTGGACTCTTGAGAATGTAGGGTTTTAAAGCCTGGGAGAACATAGAATAGAACTGAGTTTTATAAAAATACTGAGAAATTTCTCTAGGAATTGTATTTAAGTGAATTGGAAATATTGCAGTAGAAGTATTTTATTTGGTTTCCCTAAAGTTCAGGTAATTGCTTTTCAGCCTCCCCTTTCTGTCTTAAAACCACAGCTCTGTGTGTACTCATTGGACTGAGTTCTGTGAGCATCATGTGGCCTCTTTAAAGCCTGCTCTCTGCATGTATCATTTATGTTCCATGTGTGTATTTCAGAAAAGCATTTTTCTTCTCTCCCCAGGATACACATGGACATTTGTGGTTAAAATGACAATCCCATATGACCCATTTAGAGTTTTAAGTGTGGTAGCCTTTGCCTAGAGAATGCTCAGGGCACTCCTATGTTAACGTGAGATATCAGTGTATGTGGCCTAGTTATTTTTCTCAGATCTTTTGATTTTTATAGGCTTTAATGAAGCCATCTTGATTTGTTATTACCATTATTTCTAAATTGCATTAAGAACTGAAGCTATTCCATAAATGTCCTGTGTATAACATGTATCATAAACTTCCCTCTCTATCTACAGAAAATAAAATATCTTGATTCTAGGAACTGCTAAAACATTCCTTCAGAATATTTCATGATACTTTTTAAGGCACTGAAAGTGACAGTCATGCTATATATACTTTTGTTGAAATCCCAAATTCAAATGATGTACAAAATGGAGGCAACAGTGAGTATATTTCATGTCTGTGAAAATGCGATTCTTTCACCCATGATTCCTGCAACTAACCACACTCTACAAGGACAGCCCCTATTTATTGAATGTCTTTGGTGATGAACCAAGCACTGGGTTAAGAATATTAGCACATTCAGTTCTTAGTACAGTCCTATGAGTTAAATATTATTTTTCCCATTTTATATATGTAGATACTAGTTCATAGATGTTAAGGAACTTGCCTAACTGACACAGCTAGTATGTGATTAATAAGTAATATTTCATATTGAACCCAAATATGTCCCATTTCAAAGCCATAGCTCTTGTTCCCTCTTCTCTTTGCCCTCTCTTTAACTGTGTTTGAGAATAGGATCATAGCTGTGACAATGCCTACCTTGCTTTCTCCTTTGAATTTTAATATATTCACACTTGTTTCCACATTCTTCTCTTAAAATAACTAAATTGTGAGTATTAACCTAAAGCAACCATTACTGATAAAATCAGGGCTCATATCTTTGTTTCCTTTCTGTCCTCGGCAAAGTCTTTCTAGCTTCAGTAGCCATTTGGTTCTGGTAATGAGGTGATCTATTTTGCCTCCATTCAGACTTTTCAGTTTGAAGGAGAACTATTATAAATACTATAGTTTGGCTTTATCGTGATGAAAAGAACGAACATTTAGAATCAGATTGATCCAGTTCAAATCCTGGCTTTGATACTCATTGGTTTTATAATCTTAGAATTGACCTAATTTCTTTGAACCTCAGTGTTAACATTTATAGCAGTGTCCATAACACCAGTCACTAGCCATAGGTGGCTATTAATTAAAGTTAAATAAAATTTAAAATTTAGTTTCTCAGTCACACTAGACATAGTTTAAGTGCTCAGAGGCCACTGTAGCTAGTATCTACTGTTTTGGACATACAGATAGAGACTATTTCCATCTCTGTAGAAACTGGCACTGGACAGCATTAATCTATAAAATGAGGTTAATGATACTTTTTGTGGAGTTATAGTAGGGTTATAAGGAAGGCACGAGAGGCCTTGCATAAAGAACATAGCATGGTGCCCACTCGGGACAACAAAAACACCCTAAAAAGTGCTCCTTCTCTCCCCCTTCTTCCCTCATGCCTGCTTTTTTCATCCACCTTCATTTTGTTTCAGGTAAATCCATACCTGTCGTAATTTTTGCTGTTGCCTTGTTTAAATATAAAATTAGTTTAAAATAATACCTGGATCTTTGGTGTTCGAACTAATATTCCTAAGATAACTTTTACCTTAAAAAAAAAAACTTAAGGAAAAGGAAGAGATACACAGTTACGGCATAGCCAATGGCTATTGGGAAGCCGTTTTTACTATCTGGGAAGAAGGAGAGTACAGGCAGGAATAGGTTATCTATGGTTTATTAGATTCCAGATCTTTAGCTAAAACTGTTATCAAGAACAACATTAGCCGCGATGAAATACTTTCTTTATGGACTCCATGCCTTCCGAAGTGATTGTCCATGTGGTGCATAAATATTATTGATTTTAGAAAAGCTCAGAAACCTTCACAAATATGTCCCAGGAAATTGTGTCCCTTAAAGAATGCTCCTTTTCTCCCCTCCTCTCCAGCTTCACAACTTAAGTCTTGGCCTTTCCTTTTCCTACATTATTTTATTTTGTTCTGGACATTGAATCTATTTCTGGAGAACCTTTGATACTGTTTGGTGGAATCAGATGTAGAAATATTTGATAGTAAGATCCTAACTAGTGAATGTAATAACTATTTCAGCCTTGATTTTGGTATTTGTAAGAGAAAGGGGATTTTAAATGAAGTAACCCTTTGAAGTCTAATGACTTGGAGTACAAACAAAAGAAGAAAATGGTTAGTGCTCTGCTGGGGATGACCTGGGCACTTTCCCAGGACGGCCACTGGGAGCACTCCTTCCCTACACTGGGCCGAGGTCACAGTGCTTAGGGATCACGCTTTTGAGTTTCAGCAGCCATATGTATCAGCAGACTCTTGAGAAAAGGATTTTCTTGAGAAAATGCAAATTCATGTGTTTTTGTTTGTTTACTTGTTTTCTGAAATGATTGAATTGGTTTAACAATCATCTTGGAGCACAGGAAAACTATTAAAGAGCATGATGAACTCAGTCTCCTTGTACAGTGGCCACCTGGGTGAATTTTAAGGTAATTTACTCCCTTCAGGTGATAAATATGGAAAAGCAATCCAGAGAATATTGGCCCTGAAACATTGAAAGGGACCCCTTGAAAGCATTTTCTTTGATGCTCTATTCACTCTTGGCCCAGATGTGGTATGGGTAGGTGTTGTACTTAGTAGACCTTTCTATAACAAAGGATCCTGTTCAGACCAAAGGACCCCTCTGCCCAAGTGGATATGGAGGAGGGAATTAGGAGGGGCAGCTTCCTATATTGGCTGTCAGTTTATCAATAAATACTTGTTTCATATTGGCAAGGCTAAAAAAAAATCTGTTCAGTGCAGGTTGATGGCCCTGAAAAAGTTGGTACATTACTATGAAAATATGTCTTATCCATACTATGTGTCAGGCATTGATGAGCGTGTCAAGGTCATTAGTTCACTTAATGCTCCTAATAACCCGTGAAGTAGATACTTTTCTTATTGCCAGTATCCTGGTGAGGAAACTGAGGCATAGGTTGCTTGCCCAAGGCCAAGCTTCTTGAAGGAGCAGAGTAAGATGTAAGCCCAGGACCCATGGCCAGGATCTTAACTGTACGCACTGCACTCGTTCCTGATCATTGAAAGATCACAAACACACTGCTCTCTTACTTGCTTCCATCCTCACAAGTATGCCCCAGCCTCTCTTTTTGACGTTCAGAGTTGTCTAGTTTGTTACTGACGTTCAACCCCTTTCCCCTAGAGATTTGGTACTGCTCAGTGGGACCAGTCTTAGAAACAGTTTATGCTAAGACTGCTCAGTGGAGAAGGCCTTAATCACTTAGACTTGCCCTTGAAGTAGGGCAGGTGCAGCCTATTGTGTTTAAAAAAAAACAATTAGTAAAACCTGTTGCTGGCTAATTGTGGGCTGACCTAACAGGGTGTTATAAGTGTTGTTGTGTTAGTGAGCAGAGGGAAGGCACACCATGAAATCAGGGAGGATACTACAAAACCGAAACAGAAAGAGATGCCTAAGGAGGTTTCTGACTTGGTCTTGTACTTGGTCTCATGACTCCACTTCCAAGATGTGGAAAATGAGCATAAGGAGGATGCTGTTCAGGAGGAAGGTAAGCTCACGGGCCAGGGCAGTAGGAAGATGGGAGCTGAACAGGAGTTAGGACCCCTCTCTTCCCATCTTGTTGCTTACTTGAGCAGTGTGAACTGGCACCAGTAATTTAGCTTCTCTTGATTTCAAATGGCTTCTGTAAAGCAAGAATGTGGAACTAGTCGATTTCTAGTATTTCTGAAGTCCTGTTCAGCTTCCCACCAATTTGATTCTACCCACATTCTTTCATATTCCTGAGCTCCTTTCACAAGATGTCATTCATTTAACAAGTGTCTTTTTTTGAGTATTGTGATTTCATCATTTCCTCCGATCTCATCATTTGTGTCCATCTTCATTAAGTTAAAACATCCTTCCTAGACCAAAAGACCCATCTCTACCCATTACCCCACTCGCATCTTTATCCACAGCTTCCTTCTTTTCTCCCCAATCCCATGGTATAAACTTGTCTTCCACAGAAATAGTTTCTATACCCTTACTTACCTTTAGTAATTTTAACTCCTTTCTACTTTCTCAAGCAATTGTCACATGAACTTCGTTGAACCACTTTAAAAGCTAGAAGCGATTAGTCGTTAAAAACAGTCCCAGAACTTGTAATAAATTGGATAAGAGAAACAGGAGGAGAATCATGTAGCCTGATGCTGTGAAATTAACCTCAGGTGCTCTACTTTTCCCTTACCTTTCTGGGGTTTTATGAGAATGTGGGAGGGAATTATCTAAACTGAGGTGGGGGATTCCAAAGAATAGAGGTTGAGAAGACTTTAGGAAGTTTTTCTTTGAAGCAATGTCCCATTTCTGCAAAATGACTTAAAAATACTTTTTAATGCTGATGCCTCTAATCTTATGAGAGGCACGAAGCTAGGTTCTACTGACTGGTCTCAAGTGATGTGCCTTTTTGTTGCAACCACCCTTTTAGGCTTATCCCACCGGGTATCTGTTGGACTAATGTTCTTATTACCTGAGGTGCAGTTACCTTCAGCCTTAGTATGAGAGGATGGTGAGAAGGGAGAAACACGGAGGATTCACTAGTAGTAAATTTTCCACGCAAATATGTGTTGAGGTTTAAAGTAGCTGGGCTGGGTACCATTTGTTTTTAACAAATAGTTACAAAGAACATCACATGGTCAAATGCTACCTGTGTTAACTTAGTTGTTTAAGGTGGATCATTTTATCTGGCCTTTTTCACAGGTCTAGCTGTTAGAGGGCT
This sequence comes from Suricata suricatta, assembly GCF_006229205.1. Classification (NCBI taxonomy): domain Eukaryota; kingdom Metazoa; phylum Chordata; class Mammalia; order Carnivora; family Herpestidae; genus Suricata; species Suricata suricatta. Next base: position 75,010,910 of record NC_043708.1, read on the forward strand.
TAAGGGTTTCAAGGTTAGAGAACTGTCAAGAAACATGAGTTTCTTGTCTCTTTCTAAGAATCAAATGGACATGAGACAGATGAACAGGAGAATATCAAATTTAATTTCGTAAACACAGGGAATCCACAAAGACAGGTTTATTCCCAAGACAGCAAAATGAGGCATACATGGCATCCTACGGGAAAAAGGGGGTAGAGGCTGGGACTTCAAAGGGAAGGAAAGCTATTCACATGAAACAACAGCAGATTTTTGGGAGCTGGATGTTTATCTTGCCAGATAGATGGGTCACTCAGATAAAATTTATCTCTGGTAATAACCATTATTCTGGGAAGAACCCTCAATTTAGATTTTTCTGTGTGGTGAAGGGAAGGGCAAAAAGTTTCTCTTGAGCCTGCAGGATCTCAATTGCCTTCAACACAAAATAATCTTAATGACAAAGTGGCCCGTCTTGGGGTGGCCTGCCCTTGGCCCCTACAGAACAAAAGAGATTCAGGAGAGGTTGTAAAGGAGAAAGTCTTGGCTCCTACTGGTTTTGTGTAGTAGGTATTTAATAAGTATTCATCACAGAATAAGACACTGAGATAAATGATGTTCAGGAGAAGTGATTATTTTTCTTCCTGAAAATGTTAAAGGATTAAATAGACTCATTTTTCAAGATCAATCAACTAGGATCAAATTTGCAGGCTTCTTAAAAATCCTAGAACAGAGCACAGGCAGTAATGCCTCTGACAGTGGCTGTAGCAACATTCTTCTAGATAGGTCTCCTGAGGCAAAGGAAATATGCAAAAGTAAACTATTGGTACTATGTCAAAATAAAAAGCTTCTCCACAGTGAAGGAAACAACATTAAAAGACAGTGTACTAAATGGGAGAAGATAATTGCAAATGACATATCTGATAAAAGTTTGGTATCCAAAATACATAAAGAGCTGATACAACTCAGTGCTCAAAAACAAATAATCCAATTAAAAATGGGCAGAAGACCTGAACAAGCATTTCTCCAATGAAGACCTCCAGATGACCAACAGACACACAAAAAGATGATCGACATCACTCGTCAGGGAGATGCAAATCAAAAGTACCATGAGAGATTATCTCACACCGTTTTCAGAATAGCCAGAATCAGTAATACAGAAAACAAGTGTCAGCGATGATGCAGAGAAAAAGAATCCCTCTTCGACTGCTGGTGGGAATGCAAACTAGTGCAGCTGCTCTGGAAAACAGGATGGGGGTTCCTCAAAAAGTTAAAAATAGAACTACTCTATGATCCAGCAATTGCTCTACTCGGTGTTCCCCCCAAAATACAAAACCACTAACTCCAAGGGATACACGCACCCCTGTGCTTATTGCAGCAGTATTTACAATAGCCAAGATATGGAAACAGCCCAAGCATCCATCAGTAGAGGAATGGATAAAGAAGTGGCATATATATGTGTATATAAATATATATATATGTGTGTGTATATATATATATATATATATATATACACACACACAAAAGAATATTTTTCAGCCATAAAAAAGCATAAAAACTTGCCATTTGCAACAACACGGGTAGAGCTAGAGTGTATTATGTTAAGAGAAATAATTCAGTCAGAGAAAGACAAATACCATATGGTTTTACCATGTGGAATTTAAGAAATGAAACAAATAAGTAAAGGAAAAAGGAGAGAGAGAGACCAAGAAACAGACTTTTAACTATAGAGAACAAACCGATGGTTACCAGAGGCAAGTTGGGTGTGAGGATGAGGGAAATAGGGGATGAGAATTAGAGTATTTATCATGATGAAAAATAAATTGATTTAAAAAATTGGCAGACTTCTTATTTGAACTTTATGGTCAAACATTTTTTGTCTTCTTAAATGACCAGCAATAGTAACATTTCTAATAGTCTGAGAGTCAGTATTCAAAGTTCTATTTGAAATACCATGCTGCTCTTTCTTATTCCTATTAATACTTAGATGGTAACTGCTTGCTTTCATTCAGAATTGTTTTAGGTCCAGGGGCACTTGAGTGGTACAGTCTGTTAAGCATCCAAATTCAGCTCAGGTCATGATCTTACAGTCTGTGAGCTCAAGCCCTGCATCGAGCTCTGTGCTGACTGCTCAGAGCCTGGAGCCTGCTCCAGATACTGTGTCTCCCTCTCTCTGCCCCTCTCCTGCTCACACACTCTCTCTCTTTCTCTCAAAAACAAGGAAGATGTGGTATATATTCACGATGGAGTACTACATGGCAATGAGAGGGAATGACATACGGCCATTTGTAGGAAAGTGGATGGACCTTGAGGGTGTCATGCTGAGCAAAGTAAGCCAGGCAGAGAAAGACAGAAACCATATGTTTGCACTCATAGGTCTAACAGGAAAACAGGAGAGACCTAATGGAGAACCAGGGGGAGCGGAGGAGGGAGAGAGAGTTGGGGAGAGAGAGGGATGCAGAACTTGAGAGACTATTGAATGCTGAAAATGAACTGAGAGTTGAAGGGGAAGGGGGAGGGGGGAAAAGAGGTGGTGGTGATGGAGGAGGGCACTTGTGGGGAAGAGCACTGGGTGTTGTATGGAAAACAACTTGACAATAAAATATTGAAAAAAAATAAGTAAATATAAAAAAAATGGTTTTAGGTTCACCAGTTCTTATTCAAACTGAGTCTGAGGTATAAAGTACTTAGTTACAATTTATGAACAAAGTGTCACCTCTTTCTTGGCTGATTTCCCCTATTTAACTTCATGTTTCATGAAGGTGGAGGGCTGGAGTTTTCTCCATCTTTACATCCCTGGAGCCTGGTAGGTAGCTGGTGCTTAATGATGATTGTTGGATGAATACATCTTTATAACAGAGTTATGTTTTGTAAATGAAGGAAGGTTGTACAGGGAAGCTTCTTAATGTGTTTGACTCCAGGGGATGCTGTGTCTTGTCTGTGACTAGTAAACAAGCCACCGAGGCATTGTTGCTTGATTTTTAGTTTTTATAAGGAGCCACTCTAGATTTTCCCTTAAATTGCTTGGGGAAAGAATGATCATTCTCACATTAAGTGTTTTGTGAAGTTGGTCTTCTGTGTCATCTCAGAGGCTAAAATACACTTTATGTTCTAGTGAGAGGCGACCAACTAAATATCTAGAGGTACAATTCCTGGACTGTTCTTTTGGTCGTGGTTGCCTAACTTTTTTTTTTAAGTTTTACTTATTTAAGTAACCTCTACACCCAACATGGGGCTTGAATTCATGTCCCCGAAATCAAGAGTCACACAATCTTCCAACTGAATCAGCCAGGTGCCCCCATGGTTGCTTAACTTTTAAAATAAAACTAATACCTTATGTACTTCTAGCCAAGGGCCTGGGATCAAATCATCTCATAGAACTCAAGACTTGCCATACCTTCCATGAAATTGTATTGGCATCCGGGTGTATTGAGAGAATGCTGAAAATCATAATTCTGCTCCATGCTGTTGTATAAATTTTTTTTCTTTGTTTTTTAAAATTTATTTTTGAGAGACAGAGAGAGACAGTGCAAGCAGGGGAGGGTCACAGAGAGAGGGAGGTACAGAATCAGAAGCAGGCTCTAGGCTCTGAACTAGCTGTCAGCACAGAGCCTGACGCGGGGCCTGAATCCACAAACGGTGAGGTCACGACCTGAGCCGAAGCCAGACGCTCAACTGACTGAACCACCAGGCACCCCGTTCAAGCTGTTGTATAGAAAGACCAATAACTTTTTGGGAACACTTTATGTCCCATTTAACCCAGATCTGCTGGCAGTGTTCAGAAACTTATTCTAGATACCAATAATTCGTTAGGTCCAAGAAAATGGGGCCTCTCAGTTAAAAAGACCAACACCAAATAGGTGTCACTGACTCCTCCTCACACCCCAGTGTGGGTGGTCTATGTAGTTCTTAAGAAAACTGATCGTATGACCTGGTGTGGTGATTCCTTTTTTCCTCAGTCTTAAAGAAGCAGAAGTCTGATTTTTATCACAGGGCATTTCCTCTGGACAGGAAGCTGTTCTGAGACTTGAATGGTGCCCCACAAAGCTTTCTGGGTGTCATGGCGGCCTTTTGATGAAGTGTGCCCTGGTTAATAATCCCAAACACACTAGCACCAGGAGTGAATGGGAAAGTCTCCATTTAAACACAAGGTCAAACCAGGAAGTGCTGTCTTAACTTTCCCGTAGGGATTGGTGGGATATGAAAATGTGTACCCTTTTTATGTGAGGGTTCCTTTCAAACACACAACTAGAAATGTATTGCAGTCAAAATTTCTCAGTGTTAATGCTTATTGGGGAACATGATTCAAGTCATTCGTGTGACATTCACGGCTGTTCCCTGATGTGGATCAAGCAAGACTGCTGTTTTGTTTGTGGCTCCAGCTTCTATCTCAGAGAATAAATTGCTGTTTGTGTTTAACACTCGGGCTCAATCTTCTGGCAGCTTTGCTCAGAGAGCCGGTGATTACTCTTAAGCCAGTCGGACTGTGCTGATCCAGTGCAGTGACTTGTCCATCCCAGGTGCTTACTGGACGCCTGCTGACTGGACCAGATTTGAAAAACACTGAGACCTTCAGGTTTGACGGAAAGCGGTCCCCAGAGTCAGTCATGCAGCTAGGAAACAAAGCGGCAATTTTTCCACGTCCTTCGTTGCCAGGTTCCCAGCATATGATCAGAGTGTTGGAAACTACCTTGATCTGATGGTTGGTGGTGATTTTGTCTGTCCTTGTTTTAGGCAAAGTGATAGAAATCTGATTGCCAGAGACCTTTCAGATGTGTTTCTCTTTAGGGGAATGTGGCTCCCTGGGGACCTTTGATGAATTGCTTTTCCTAACAAGGCTGGTTGTGTGTTACCTTGGATCATCCCAGGTTTCACTTGGTTGGATCACTGAAGCAGAGAGGGGTGCCCTTCAGCCATCAGGATTCCTAAGGAAACCAGGAAGTCCGTGCTGCTGGGCACAACCCCGGGGTTGGCACAGAGCGTGTGGAGGGTAATCATTCCTGCTGGGCTGAGGCTGTTTACTCTGCAGGCCTAAGGCTGGTGGCCACTGGGCGTGGTGGGCGTGCTTGCCTAAGTACCTGTTTGTAGAACAGCGAGACACCCGGGCAGAGCTAAAACAGCAGTAATCTGAAACCAGTCCTGTGGGTTTTTTTCCCCCCTCTGCCCCGCCAGCTAAAATCTGCATTCCTGATGAAACCTGCAGGGAAACGGAAGAGAGCATTAAAAAAAGACAGCTTCAAGAGCAGTAAATCAACTGCTGTTGAGAGTTCGGGGCATTTTGAGATCATCTGTTTCCCTACTTTTATTTCTTTGCTCTGGGCTTTTTAAGTGGCTGTTGATCTGTGTGTGCTGTTGGGTTTTTTGGCCTGGATGGTGCACAGGCTTCCGACCAAAATTTAGATGGCAAAAGGGAAACGTTTCATCATTTTCCTGCTGATTCACTTGTGAATTTCTTGGGCTGCTCCGGGGTGGGGGTAGGGGGTGGGGGTTGAGGGCTGTAGGATCTGCTCGCCAGCTCAGCACATTCGGGAGCCTCCCTTGCTCACCAATGAGGAAGTTGAAAGCTATCGGGAGAACTGCAAGCAGGCGCTGGGGCGGAGCTCGCAGTGAAGTCCTGGGCCGGGATGACAGGGGCCGACTGACTTTCCCTCCGACAAAACCCCTTTTGTCCCTGGAATAAATACGGAAGTCCCAGCTGAGCAGCCTCCCCAGTCCGCGTACAGTAAGGTGCGCAGCCTAGGCTGCGCCTGGGCATTAAGCTTGGCCGACTCCTTACCGCTGGCCCTGGGCGCACCATCCTCGCCCACACCGGAAGGAAGGCACAGCGAATGACCTGAAAGAGACCAAGTGTGCTTGTTACTCTGGGGCGGAGTCAGCCTGCCGGGTCCTGTTGCTCTCGCTGTCCTGGAAGTTCAGAGCCCATGGTGTGGATAAGCTGAGCCAGTAGGGCAAGTGACAAAAGTCAGAACTTGCACCGAGGGCATTGACGAGACATGGAGGACGTTGGAGACTCTCTGAATGGCAGTGATGATGTCTCAGAACCAGAAAAACCTGAAGCCAGACTTGAAGTGGCCCAGTCAATCCTGAGCAAGTTTTCCATGAAGACTCTGTTTGGGTTTACAAGTAAGTTCGAATCTGTGAAGCCTGAAGAAGAAGACGCGGTCCTGAAGGCATTCCACAGTCTGGTCCTGGATCCAATACCTCAGCTGGATGATCCCAGCAATGGCACCCATCAGCAGAAGCCAGGGGCCCAGGTCCTACCTGACCCGGGAAATGATGGCAACGCAGCAGGCATGGAGACGGAGTCCGAGGGAAATCAGAGCATAGCAGACGCAGGGATTTCTCTCCCGGGTCAAGAGCTTCTTCCACTCACTACTCAAAGTGTGAACAGAGACGATGTCATTTTGGTTCGTGGGACTCTTGTGAACACCACCAGTGATTCTGACTCTGATGATGGTGGCCAGCAGCCAGAGGAAGGAAGCAACACTAGTCGCCCACAGTCCCCCAGTGTTGTATCTGAGCCATCTCAGGAGCCCAAAGAGAAGCCACGTGATTGTGGGGAAAATAGTATCAGTGGGGAAAGGGATGATGCAGAGCTCTGTGCAGAAGGTCCTCAAAGGAAGCCATCGGAGATAAGTAGCAAACCGGAACCTGGTGATGGTGGCCTTCAGACAGAGCACAGCCCCGTCCAAGGGCAAGCTGAAGAAGACAGTTCCCAAGTCCCACCCGCGGAAACAGACCAGAACATGATTGTTGGTGTTACCGACAATGCCGCATCTAAAAAAGAAGTCCCTGGAGAGAAGTCATTCCAGCTGCCAGCCTTTTTTAGCGGGCTTCGCGTGTTGAAGAAAGGGGCTACAGGTGAGGGAGGGAAGACCATCACTGAAATTAAACCAAAGGATGGAGACCTGGCCTTGCTCAAATTGATGCAGCCTGTTCAGAAGTCCTTGGCACAGGCAGGGCCCGAGACAGTGAAGACTGGGGAGAAGACAGCTGACCCGAAGGCCCCTCCCACTCTCCTGGAGCAGCTCTCTCAGCTGTTCATCCTTGACATGCCCAAAGCAGAAGCGAGGGCAGGAGCCCCTGAGCAGCCTAGAAAGGAAGAGATGGGCTGTGGTGCTGCCCAGGAGAGCCAGAGTGGCCCCAGCGGAGCCCAAACCCAGGGTGGAGAGGTCAAGCCAAAGCCCCCAGAGACCGCCCTTGAGGCCTTTAAAGCCATATTCATTCGTCCCCCCAAAAAGGGGACCACAGCTGACACCTCAGAGTTGGAAGCTCTTAAGCGCAAGATGAAGCATGAGAAGGAGTCCCTGAGAGCTGTGTTTGAACGATCCAGGTCAAGGCCAGGGGATGGCCCCTCTGAGTCCAAAAGCGTATGTAGAATTGGCTTTTGTGTTTTTTCATAAGATGCAGTGCTGTATTTTTCAGGTTTCCTGTCAAAGCGAGGCTCAGTTACCTGTTGTTAATGGGTCTCTTCTAGGTGAAAGAGAATTACGATCAAATCATCCTTGTAAGGAGTGAAACTGCGTTTTCTGTCTTTTTCATATTTTTCTGGAGTGTCATAAAAGGGATATATGTTAAGATGTGTGGGTAGGAAAGGGAAACTGTCACTGTGAGTTGAAATATTAATAGTAGATGTTCTTATAAAAATTAGGCAGCACGAGACAGCGATGCAGTAGGGAGATACAGCCCAGATTTCCTCACCACCTAATTATACCTCCGCAAAAACTAAATTTTAACCTTGAAAGTCTGCCATTTGGCAAAAATAGGTATTCGTGATAGGATTAAGATGTCCCCGGGTTGGTTACATGGCATCCTGATTGCTCGATTTAGGTTGAGACCTGGTTTTCATTCTAACTCTGCTATTCCCTGACTGGGTGACCTTGGTTCACTCTGAGCCTCCATCCCCTCATCTGCAGAATGCAGGGAATAACCTTCACCTTCCATGGCAGTTGTGAAGATTAAATCAAGTTAGCACCCAGTCACCACCTAATTAGTGCAGGCTGCTACTCTCAACAAAATTAATTCAGATAATTTATAAAGACTAACAAAGACCTGTCTAGTCGATTTTAGAGGTTCATGAGAACCATGAATAGAATTTTCGTGTAAACTCAGCATACAATTATTATCCTTTCCTACATACCTGATCAGTTAAGACGTTAAGAATTTAAAAATCTTTGAAAACATTCTTAGGATGTGGTTAAAAACTAAACACGATATAGCATTCTCCTAGTTGTAAAACTCAACCCCTATAAAAGAGGCTTGAATGTGAAGGCCATCTCCTTTATTGAAAGGAAAGGAAAGGAAAACAAATGGACATCAGCAACGTGTGGTTTTTAGAGAGATGTATCTTGCTTGACCTACAGCTGAGTTGTTTGGGATTTATCTATAAACATTCCTATAAATGTACCTGATTATAGTACATTTGTATTTGTATCTTCAGCTCAAAGTTTGTGATTTCTTTTTAAATAGTTGTATAATAAACACCATCTATTAATGGTTGTATCACACATGGCCTTGGGTATGTGTGTGTGTGTGTGTGTGTGTGTGTGTGTTTGATTTTTCACCCTCCCTCCCCCACTGATCACTTTACTTTTCTGGAAAAGAGAAAAGGGTCATTCCGCAGTGAGAAGTTTCAATTACAGTGAATGATTGCAATGTACAGTAGGCCATTAAAATTAATTTTAGAGTTAGAGTTAGTGTGTTTTCAGGGATTAATTGGCACTGGCCACATTTCACTTAACTTATTTTCTTCCCCCACTTTTCAACAGCCTGACCAGAGCCCCACTGAGCAGGACGATAGGACTCCGGGCAGACTCCAAGCTGTCTGGCCACCCCCAAAGACAAAAGACACAGAAGAAAAAGTGGGATTGAAGTACACTGAAGCAGGTAATGGGAAAAGAAGGCAGGTACCCGGGAATACATGCTTTGCTACAGTGGCTTTTAGTGCGACTTCAGCACTGCCAGAGTTTGAGTTTTTGTTTCACTGTAAAATGTAAGGTTGAAGGCTTTTCTTTTCGGTTGTGCTGTTAAAGGGAACCTTTGCACGGTTATCATTAATGAATCTCAGAGATGAAAGGTGAATGCAATGGATTCAATGACGGGGCTGGGGTGGGCAGGTGTGTAAATGTAGGAGAACCTTTGGGGAACTGAAGCGAGCAGGTAGATTACACATTCCTCGGAGAGCAGGGGTATTGCTCATACTGTTGTGCGCTGGTGGGGGTGCTGGAGGAGGCAGAGTGGGATTCTCCAGAGTTGCAAACCGATTTGTGGCTTGTCTCTGAGAATGCTTTTGAGCTACGGGGACCTTGTGGGGAGTGAACGCACAGAGGCTGTATCAGTTACTCTTTCACTTCTGTTAGACAAAGCTTTATTTAATGCATGGCCAATTTTAAAGCAATCTAACTCTCTGGAAACCTTCCCAGGAGCTTTGCTTGAATATGTTAAAATGGAATGGGCATTTAGATATTTTTACTCTAACTGGAAGGTTCACAGGGAAAGAAAACACAAGAAGGAGAGGATGGTGTATCTTAATTGAATATATATATTTATGTATCTTGGATGAAAGCTCTTTTGTCTTCTTCCTGATATTTGAAGATTATCCATATAATATAGGCTTATATTTTGCTGGTTGTCTTCAGATATGTGTGTATATGAAGATTAGTCTGTTCCCTTCCTACTCACTGATAAACATGAATGTCTTGAATTTGGGGGGGGTTTAGTAATATGTGGGTTTCTGCAGTATCATAAGTGACTTCAGTGATCGAGAATACAGATGCATTTTGAGTTGGCAAATGAATCTTCACTTCTATATCCTGATGGCTTTTATCCTCCATTTATACAATTGCAAACTTTTGACTCTCACAAGACCTCAACTACTTTACTGCAATTTTTTTTTCCTGTAGTGCCTGACTTACAGAATGAAAAGTGTCATAGCCTTGGTGAAAAAGATATTTACAGCTCTTCCAGTCTTCCTGTCTACAGCTGATTTTTTTCCAGAATTGAAATGTTGGTGGTTACAATAATTGAACCACCTACCAAGTTCTTTCTCATGATCTGGCACAATTTGAACAATGAAAAGAGCTAATGTTTGCTTTCATGGAAAACCAGAACACTGGGACTTCTGATTCCTAGTTCATATTGGTGATCTAAATCTTGTTCCTGTCAGTATATTGTGGTAGTCTTCCTTATAATGATGAGCATTTGCTGAGTAGGGAAGTAACTGAATGTCATAGATGGTTTTTTAAATCCACTTCAGAGATATAATTCATTGCCAGAAAGTCAGGACACTAGTTGACCTCATCTGTGGCTTTCTCAATCTTAGCTTGTCATGAAATGTATTTGCAGAGATTTCTAAGGTCTTGGTTGAGATGGGGGCGGGAAGGACCCATAACGGAAGTGCTGCTGGGTGAGCTGAGGACAGCACAGTGACCAAGGGCTGGCTCTCCCAAGTCCCCAGCCCGTTCCCACAGGGGGCAGTGCTTCCTTCCCATGCGCCCAGATCTGGAGCTTCATCTTCTTAGAGGGTTCTGGGTGCTCCTTACACCGCTGATGTCCTTTCCCTGGGTATCAAGATAAAGTGCCTGCAGCTACCTATCTTTTTACCCCATTTCTTGATATCAGCATAGTGTTGCCTTGTCATTTATTGTTAATTTTGAAGAAATTACAGCATTTTCCTTCTGATTTTCTTTAAAAAAATTTTTTAATGCTTATTTTTGAGATAGAGAGAGTGAGCGAGCGAGCAAGTGAGCAGGGGAGGAACAGAGAGGGAGACACAGAATCTTAAGCAGGCTCCAGGCTCTGAGCTGTCAGCACAGAGCCCAATGCAGGGCCTGAATCCACAAACGGTGAGATCATGACCTGAGCTGAAGTCGGATGCTTAACCAACTGAGCCAGCCAGGTGCCCCTCCTTGTGATTTTCTTAAACTGTTGTTGAGAAAACTGGAGGCTTACAAGCTTTTGGTGTATTGTTTAAAGCATTTCATGTTACTTCCATTGGTTTCCCTGCCTTAAGGGAAACAAAAAATTTGCCACTCTGTGATGATACAGAAACAGTGAGATTAGATTCAAGACATTTCAAGGTGTTTGAAGTCTTATGCTTTTACATCTTCCATGCTCTTTATTTATCCTCGGGTGTATAAGACTCTAGAATTTCTATTGCAGGTGTGTTGTCGAAGTTCTGTGCTATGAACATTTAAGCCTAGGCCTTGGCAGAGCTGGGAAAGAAACTGTTGTTCATCACGAGTCCCACACTGTCCTTGTGTGCCCTCAGTCACTTCAGACTTGCTACTGCTTGGATTTTCCTTTATGTAGAGTTTATCATTCAATGATTCCCCCTAATTACTAGAAACTTACCTTTTGTTCAAGTATAAAAATAAAGCTTATTTCAGAGAACCTGTCCCTTTAAACTGTGGCTTCTGGAGTCCTCTTAGTCCTAGGGGGTAGCTGGTGCTCATGCTAAGAGGCCCTCTGCCACTTGCAAAGCCATCAGCGTCATTTATACTTAGTGACACTGTAACTACCTTGCTTGGCAGCTGAAGCCCTTCAAACCTCCAGTGCCATCCTGATAACACTGTGCCCACTGCCCGGGGCTCTTCCACCACCAGTGTTTGAGCTCTTGGAACTTTGGTGAAGTGCCAGCTAAAGGAATGACCAGCACCCATCAAAGCCATCCTGCAGGGGACTTGCTGGAGGTCCTGGAGTGGACGTCATTCGCTCAGTGAGCAGCCCAAGTGTTAACTTACGGGGCCTGAATTGCTCTGCTCAAATAAGAGCACATTGCTTTCTGCCATCTTGTGTGCTCTGCTCTGTTAGGTCATTGTCTGTGCAATCCTGCTTTGGGTCTGGGTGCCTCACACCAATTTGGAGTGGAAAGAGCATTTCTCTCCCTCTTCCTGGGAATTGGGATTGGGACAATCCCACTGACTGACCCCAGGTTCTTTTTAGAATTGTCTTTCCTTCTTTGGGTTTAGGAGTTTGCTGTTGAAACAGGCTTTGTGGGATGATCTTGGTTTTCTGTTTTTGTTTTTAGTTATTGTTGTTTTTGTGTTTTATTTTCATTTGTGTGTTTTGTTTTTATTATTTTTTTCTTTTTAGGAATTTCTTTCAGCAGGCTTCTTGTATCCTTAAATGGTTAATCAACTCATGTTGATTCTGTGCCACTTCACTGTGCTGAAAGACCAGAAACATCTGGATGCAGTAAACTTGATTAGCTTTTGAAGCTTGAGGCAAAGTAAAGCTCAATCACAGCAAAGTGAAAAGGTGTGTTAAGAAACCCACAAGGGCTACCTAAGGAAAATGT
>NC_043708.1:75023280-75038860 GCF_006229205.1 Suricata suricatta
TGTTTTTATGTTTATTGATTTTTCAGAAAGAGAAGGAGGGAGGGACGGAGGTGGGGGGGGGGAGAGAGAGAGAGAGAGAGAGAGAGAAACAGGGAATGGGCAAAGAGAAGGAGAGACAGAATCCCAAGCAGGCTCTGCACCGTCAATCAGCACAGAGCCTGATGTGGGTCTCAAACCCATGAACCCTGAGATCGTGACCTGAGCTGAGATCAAATTGGGCCCTTAACCAACTGAGCCACCCAGGTGCTCCAGTAACTTGCCCAAAATCTTCAATAAAACCTGGAAAGCACAAGGATCTTGATATCACAGAATCATTGCATCACAGAGTTAACATAGGGTTAAATGTCTTTTTTTCTCAAATATGAAAAAAAATTTTGAAACCCTGCTAGGTCACTTTTTGTTTTGTGATGTTTCTTATTTTTTGGCTTTTTTTTTTTTTATAATTACATATATTACTATATCAACCAGGGTTCTGTCAAGAATCAGTTGACCAACTTGGGGCACCTGGGTGGCTCAATTGTTTAAGCATCCCTCTCTTGGTTTCAGCTTGGGTCATCATCTGGCAGCTTTGTGGGTTTAGGCCCTTCATGGGGCTCTGTGCTGACAGTGCGGAGCCTGCTTGGGACTTTCCCTCTCTGCTCTCCCCAGCTTGTGCTATCTCTATCTCTCTCAAAAATAAACAAACAAAAACTTAAAAAAATCAGGTGACCAACTCAAATGTGATGATTTGACCGAGGGTTTGTTAGAGTTTACAAAGGCCTGGGCAGGGTTTAGTAAAAGCACTAAGAGCTGGAGCAGCATTTGGTGCTTCTTATAGTGAGAAGCTTTTAAAGCCTTAGACTTGGGGCGCCTGGGTGGCTCAGTCAGTTAAGTGTCTGGCTTTGGCTCAGGTCATGATCTCACGGTTCATGGGTTCGAGCCCCGCATCAGGCTCTGTGCTGACGGCTAGCTCAGAGCCTGGAGCCTGCTTCAGATTCTGTATCTCCCTCTCTCTCTCTCTCTGACCCTCCCCTGCTCAACTGTCCCTCTGTCTCTCAAAAATAAATTAAAAAACTTAAAAAAAAGACAAAAACAAAGAAAACCCCACAAAGCCTTAGACTTGAAGGGGCAAGGGCAAGAGAAGCTTCTGGGGAAACCCAGAGAACTTGAGAGGGAGGCTGAGTGCTGTAGGGATGCACCCGGGAAGGATCTGGGAAGTAAATAGCTGGACTTTGTTCTTTGTCTTGTCTCCCACCATCACTCCCAGTGGCCGAATCCAAAGACAAGTCAGAGAACTGGGAGCCATTTTCACCATTCCTTTAGGAAAACAGAGTCCAGAATAGGACACCAAAGGGGGAAGCATGGATCTGGAGTGGCAAAGACCAGTTATCCAGCAAAGTTACACTCTTGGCAGACTCCAGGTTAGAGAAGTTCGTAAATCTCCCCAGTCTGCGTGGAGAATTGGCACGCATTTATGTGCATTACACTTGACCACACAGGGTTCTAATACAATGGCATGAAGAAAAAGTCCTGGTTTTTGTTTTTGTTTTTGTCCTGTGGGAGGATTAGGTCGTCTTCTGCCTTAATCAGTTCATAGACAATATACTGGCCATCATTCAGAGCCTTGTTCTGTGAATACTTTCTTCGCCTTTGTGACACTTTATTTACTGATCTTAGAAAATCTCTAAGTGTTAAATATTTCTCTATATTACAAAATAAAATAATACATTTTGGAAATAACCAGAAATGCCGCAAAGCAAAATATAAAAACAAAACAAACCAAAAAAACCAAACATCTCTAATTCTGTTTCATAGAGAAACTGTTGCCAGTGTTCTTGAATTCTGATGAGCCTACGTGAATTGAATACTTAAAAACTTTTTGATCATCTTCTATACGCTGCTTTCACTCTTGAAAATGTGCCTGTATTTTTTTTATTGACTATATTTTAACAATGATTATATTTATAGAGACTGAATTTTTCAAGGTATAAGTTACATGAAAATAACAATTCTGTAAATATTGTTGTTTGTGAACATTTGATTAGGATAAATTCCTTGTGGTAGAATTGTTTAAGAGTATATGCCTTAATGTTTTCAGTGTATATTAATTGCCACACTAATTTATTGTATTTAGTATGAGAACAATACTTGTAAAACACTGAAAACAAATTTCTATCTTTATCATTTGCTTTTAATTGTGTCTGGTATGAAGATATTTTAAATATTTGTGTATAGCCAAATCAATTTTCATTTTTTTATTTAACTTTTCTATTTCGGCTGAAGAAGACCTCTCTTAGGGGCCCCTGGGTGCCTGAATGGGTTGAGCATCTAACTCTTAATCTCAGCTGAGGTCTCGATCTCAGGGTCATGAGTTCAAGCCCTCTGCAGGGCTCCATGTTGGGCATGAAGTCTAGTTAAAACAAACAACAAAAAAGTCTTCTTACTCAGATTATTTATATTTTCAAATTCCTTAAGTGATATTTTTCCTAATTTTTTCCTTTCTAATTTCCATCACATCTCAAAAAATCATTTTGGTGCATAGCTTTGAGGTAGAGATCTAAGACAAAATTTTTCTTAAGTTGCTAATTTTACAGTAGGCTCCTATAGTTACTCTGTATGTGAAGTTTGGGACTGTTTGGAGCTTTCTGTTATCCTTGTGTTTGTATCTTATATGGGTGTCTTAGTGAACTACATCTTAGGCTCTGTGCAGGTTTTTATGAAAATGTTTTTTCGATATTAAAAAAAATGTTTTGGCTTGCTTATTCTTCCAGAAAACCTCAGTTTACCTTGGTTTTAAAAGGACCCATTAGGGATTTTTGCTGGGAATTGCATTAATGTATGAATTAATATGAAGGTACAAATGAGAATTGAGATCTTGAAAATTCTTAGTATTTATATTCAGGAATATAACTTATAAAAAAGATTCCCCAAGGGCCGCCTGCATGGCTCAGTCAGTTAAGCAGCCGACTTCGGCTCAGGTCATTATCTCCCAGCCCATGAGTTCGAGCCCCACATTGGGCTCTGTGCTGACAGCTTGGAGCCTGGATCCTGCTTCAAATTCTGTGGCGCTCTCTCTCTGTCCCTCCCCTGCTCATGCTCTGTCTCTTGGTCTCTCAAAAATAAATAAATGTTAAAAAATAATAAAGAAAAAAAAAGAAAATGATTCAAATTTTCTTTTTTGACTCCATAAAAAAAAAATTGCCTGAATTTTTTCTAAATATATTCCAAGGCATACATTAAAAAAAAACCACCATGACATTAATTTGTATCTTGTGATTCATTTTTCCTAAAAGTCAAATGCATTCCTAAAAATCTAGTGGCTTAAGTCACCCCAGCTCTGAGGCCAGGGTTAGATTGAGTAGAGGCCCCATTTTGAGCTGACTGATAACTGATAGCAGGGGAACCTTACCTCTGTTTCACTCTGGTTAGTGATTCTAAATATCCTGAGCCTCCTTGAAGAATCTAACGAAGGTAGAAAGCTCTGGAAGAAGACCCTGCAGTGAATTTTGCCATCTATTTCAGCTTCTCCTGCCCCTCCCTCACAACCAGCCTTGGACTTGCCCCCTCCTCCCAGTCCCCTTCCATACAGCCAGCGCTGGGCTTCCTTTCCCGCTTCTCTCCTGTTTTATGTTATTAAGGATGGCATGAATATCTAATTACTTATCAAGAAATTTTAAAAATCTATTATCATGGTGTTCACCCCAGCATCGTTAGAAGAAATGAAGTTAATGTTTGTGGGTTTTACGTCAAAATGGTGGTGTGCATTAAAATGGTACTATTTGGGTAACTGGCAGTGACTCTATTACCCATGGAAGGAGAAAATACAAAGAAAAGCATTCATGTTTTGTGAAACAAAATGAACTGTGCTTTCTCGGTTTCTCTTCCAATGTGCATCTGGAAGAGCTTTTTTTTTTATTGTACTGGCTGCAGCTCAGACCCAGCCTGGGGCTCGGGGATGGCATATGGATGGCCCCGTGGAGAGTGAGCACCATGACTTTAGTAGAAAAGAGGACCTAGCACAGCGTCGTGGTTGTTATTGTGAGTGAGCAGCAAGCTGTCAGTGCATGTGGCATTCCTGGAGGCTTGTGCACACCACTAAGAACCTCAGAGTACCTCAGGGACATCCCTCTTAAGAGTATGTTGGTGCAGATAGGGAAATAACCCATTCCTCGACAAAGCTCCGCCTACCTTCTGGTTTGTTTCTTATGTAGGTTCCCTTGGTTATAAAAGAGCTGTTCACTACCCTTCGTGGTGAGTCAGACATCCGTGCCTCACCAAGGGAGAGCTATAAATATCTTTGACTATTTTATTGGCCAACTGTACTTTAAACTTCTCCATTCATAGCTAACAGGCTGCATTAACTATGAGTAGGTTTTCCTTTAGTGTCCTGTATCTAGATAAATCATCCCAAGTATCTTCTTTCTCAGTCTAGGCATTAGATTTGTTCATTGTGTATTTTATAGTCCTTTGTAACATGTCACCATCACATGCATGGAGTTGTGGGGATAACGCAGAAATTGGAAGCTATATAGACTAAAAAGCAGCAAAGTCTTGCATTTTGTGGCTGTAGAAATAGGATGTACCAGGAAATGAGAGGTGATCCGAATGTGTGTTAGGCTTCCACTTGCTGCATAGATGGGAGCCGTAGAGAGGGAGATGGACTCCTCCAATACAAATGAGAGCTAAAGCTTGATGTGGAGCAGAGGGAATCCCAAAATGGGGACCAGCGACTTGAGAATCTCTATTGTGTTCCAGGAAATAATAGTACAGATCTGGCTCAGGAAAATAGAGGCAAGAGATTAGAATATAGAACCTGAAATTTTAGACTCTTAAAAACTTAGAGCTGCAAACATTTTAGAATTCATTTAGTTCATCATATTCATTTTACATATGGGAGCCAAAGAAGCTATGACTTCCTGAAAGATACACATAATTAACAAAAGCTGGAATTACAATGGGAAGAGAAGAATGGCTGCTTCGAGTCAGGGAGGGGATGGAGACTGATGGATTTTTTTTTCCTGCCAATATACTGACATATAAAGATCCAGCAAGGGAAACACATGGGGACCAGGAGCATTTAAAAATTATTCTGGTTCTTTAAAAAAAAAAAAAAAGGGGACCTGAGTGAGTCATTCTGAATAATAAAGGAGATCATGGGAGCGTCATACCAGCTCATAGCCACAAAAATTAGCTAGATCATTTGATGTTGCCTTTTTGACTCCCAGACATTTAAAAAGGAGAGTTTTAATGGTATTTTTAATGCTATCAAAAGCTCACTGAAGCGATTGAAGCAAAAAATGCTTTTTAAGAAAAGGCTCTGGTTTGCGGATTCTTGCGAAGTTGAGGTAGAGCTCGTTTTTGGACCACAGTTTGTGTATATGTGTATTTGATTGTAAGTTTCTTGAACATTTTTATTTTTTTAATGTATTATTTATTTTTGAAGGAGAGAGAGAGAGACAGAGCATGAGCAGGGGAGGGATAGAGAGAGGGAGAAGCAGGCTCCAAGCTCTGAGCTGTCAGCACAGAGCCCGATGTGAGGCTTGAACTCATGAGCAGTGAGATCATGACCTGAGCTGAAGTTGGGCACCCAACCAACTGAGCCACCCAGGTGCCCCTGAACATTTTTATTTTAATAGTTGTATATTTCAGTAGTTTTATTGTGTCCTAGAGAAAATAAACTGAGCTCTCAAATCTACTTTGAAGCTTCTTTTAGGAAGATGAGAATGAAAGTTGTACCATATCCTATGTCACATCTTTACAAATCCCTCCTGCGAATATTTTTCTTCTTTCTTAAAAACCTATCCAAGGGTGCCCAGGTGGCTCAGTTGGTTAAGTGTTTGACTTTCGATTTCAGCTGAAGTCATGATCTCACAGTTCATGGGTATGAAGCCTGTGTAAGATTCTCTCTCTTCTTCTCCCTCTGCCCGTCTCCTGCTCTCGTGCAAGTGTACACAATGTGCTAAATAATAAAGAAACAAATGTTAAAAAAAAAAACCTATCTAGGTGGCCCCATTTTTCTTCTCTTTCTCAAATCTCCATCTATTTGCAGCTTGACCAGTGTTGTTTCTCTGGCTCCTCCACCAAGTAGCCACTCAGCGTCCTCCCCTGCAGCTGCCTCCACACCTTTTCATCTGCAGCCCCTCTGGTTTCCTTCCTCTTTTCCCCTTCAGTGGGCTCATAGCCATCAACCAGCTCAGCGAAGGCAGAGTCTCACTCCTTCCTAGAAAGCAGCTACAAAACTGTAAAAATCTTCCTTCTCTGCAGAACAAATTATTGTTTTCCTGAGAAATAACTAAACACAAGGTTTCCATGTCTAAACTCTAGAGCATTTTCCTCCAGATAAAGGGAGACTGTGGAAAGGAGAGTGAGAACATACAATGAGGAAAGGAAAAGGTCTCGGGATAGAAACTGAGTGTGCGCATCGTGTGGACTCGAGCTTGAAGCTTGGCTCTGTTCTGTAGTGGCTGCGACCAGAGTTCATATCCTCGTGTAAAAAAGTGAGGACGATGATAATTGTAAATAACTATTGTAAAGAGAGAGATCATTGTCATGCCCCTGAATTGTATGGACTTTTTTAAAGTCAATTTTTAATGAAGTATACCATATACCTGGAAATGTCAGATTTCCAGCGTATAGCTCTGAGTTGTAACAAAGAGAACAGGCAAATCAGAAGGCCCCAACTTGTCCCCCTTCCAGTAACCACAATTCATTCTTCTTCAAAAGAAACCGTGATCCTGACTTCTAACACTATGGATATGTTTCACCTGCTTTTGACCTTCATATAAACTGACTCATTTGTGTCTGGCTTCTTTCCTTCAACATTGCCCTTTGGAAAACCAAACATGCTGTGTGTACCTGTAATTGAGTTCTTTTCATTGACTTATAGTATTTCATTGTATGAATATATCACAATTTATTCCAATGATGATTGGACACTAGTGGTGTCCCCAGGTTTGTGCTGTTAGGAATATGTTCCTGTAAACTTTGATGTACATGTCTTCTGGTGCACATAGGAACAGTTTCTCTTGGGCATATACTCAGGAGTGGATCTGTTGGTCACAGGGCATATCTGTATTTAATGTCAGTAGATGATACCAACAGTTTTCCAAAGTGATGGTAACACTTTTTTTTCTTGTACAAATGCAGCCATGGAGCAAACCCAAATGTCTTCATCAGGTGAAAGAGTAAACAAATTGTAGTAAGTAAAAATAAGTAGAGTAAATAATATGTAATATGTAATAATAAGTAATAGGATACTTCTCAGCGATAACCACTGATACATACACTCAATAGCATGGATTAATCTTTTATGTGGAGCAAAGGTAGCCTGATAGACAGGGCATCATACTGTACATTTCCGTTTGTCAGGTTTTCTAAAGTAAGCAAAACTAACCAGTAGTCAGAAAAACCATATTGTGGTTGTCTGTGGCTAGAGTGGAGTAGACTGCACAGGAGTGTATGGGAACATTTTGAGGGGACAGATCTGATTGTGAGGTTGAACCCTGGGATTCATTTGTCAAAACTAATCAAACTGTACACTTCAAGTTGAGCATGATATTTTACCTCAAAATTAATTCAAAAAGTATTCTTTAACCATATACTATGCTCCGTCATTTCCATAGCTGTATTTGCATATAGCCTGCCTTACTGACTAACCATAGGTCCTATTCTACATTTACATTTCTTTATTCTCAGTAGTTTTCCTTTCTGATTGGTTTTTGTCATTCTTAAAACTCTCCAATATTACTTCAGAATTCTATTTGCTTTCATGTTGGTAATCATCTACACTCCAAACACCAGTACATCACACTTCTGGCTGCTCCATATCTTTTTCAGCATTTGGTGGTGTTAGTCTTTCCAATTTAAGCTGTTCTGGTTTTAATTTGTGTTTCCTGAGCAAACATTCTTTTGTTTTATGCCTTTTGGCCATTGGATGGTATTCACGTTTACTGTTCAAGTCCCGTGTCCAACTTTAATAAGTTGTCTTCTGTTGTAAAGAACTTTTTTCTATGTGCTGCACATGAGCCCTTTGGCTAACTGTGTTGGAAGTGTTTTGTTTCACTTTTTGGGTTATCTTTCCTCTCTATTTTTGGTGAAGTTTATTTGTTTATTTTGAGAAGGAGAGAACGAGAATCCCAAAAGGTTCTGCACTATCAGATGCAGGGCTCAAACTCATGCTCATGACTTGAGCTGAAGCCAGGAGCCCGACCCTTAACTGACTGAGCCACCCAGGCACCCCTATCTTTCCTCTCTCTTAGTTGGACCTTTTGATAAACAGAAATTCTCAGTTTTAGTACAATCTTGTCCTATAGTTAGGCCATTTTGAGCCTTCTTAAAGTAACCTTTCCCTGACTCCATCTTGAAAATATCTCTTAAGTTATCTTAAAAGACGTTAGTGTCTTCGTTTGTCATTTAGACCTACAATATTCTGGGTGTTGATTTTTGTTTTACGAGTTGAGGGGGGTCAAATTTGTTTTTCCCTACTCAAATTATCTTGAATGTTTTCCTGAAAAACCCACCCTCCCCTGACTGCCCCACCTTTCTCTATGCTTATGAGTATAAATTTGTAATAAGTCATGATCCGCTAGTGTGTACTCTTATCTTGGTTATTCTCAGCTCTTTGTATTTCCATATGCATTTTAGAATTTTTATCAAACTTGAAATGATTTTTAATTACACTGACACCTTGACAGTGCTGAGTTTTTCATTCCATAAACATATCTTTCCATAATAAAATACTTAAATATAGTCTTTTCTAATTTCTCTCAGTGTTACAGTTTTATTTGTAGAGGTTTTATATCATTTCCTTTAAACTCAAATTTATTCCTATGTATTCTCAAAATTTTGATGCAGTTGAGCAGATGTTTTTTTAAAAATCTATTTTTTGGCTTTTCATTAGTTAGAATCTCTTTTTTTCTCACTCTCTCTCCCCTGCCCTTGACCTTGTATTCAACTTTGTGTCTTGCAAACCTGCTACCACATGGTTGTTTTTATTAAGGAAAGTAAGATCTTTCCATGACATTACATAAAAAACACCTTCATTCTACCTCATTTTTTTTTTATGGCTGCAGAGTATTCAATAAAATAGTAACTGTAACTTATTGAACTATTCCCTTATTGATCCTTTTATTACTTAGAATCTTTCACTGTAGTACAACAATTTCATGAAAGCACTGTCTGCCATCTGCATTGTGCATCCCTGTAAGTACTCGGATAGGAGAGAGGCAGCATTCCTGTTAGAATCCTTGCTCCTTTTAACCACTGGTAGATATGGCACAGCTGCCCTCTGAAAATACTGCATAGGTTAATATTAAACTAAAAAAAGAGGTCCATTATTCACACTTCCCAAATATTCGTTTAACTTATGCTAACCTTATGTTAAAAATGCATAGTATTGTTTTTAATTTGTATTTCTCTGATGCTAACATGGTTGGTATTTTTTACTTTATCTTTTGTGACTCTCTTCTTACTTTTCTTTTTCCATTTGCAAATTGAGTCCTTAGTCTTTATTCTTACTGATTTGAATTAGCTTTTTCTATACTAAGGGAATCAGTCTTTTGAGTTGCGTATGTACTGCAGGCTATCTCCAGTTTGCCACGTTGTTTCTCTTCTGTCATCCTTCATTACATGGAAATTTTATGTTTTATGTAGTCATAGTCCTATCTTTTCTGGATTTGGTGGTGGTGGTTTTAAAGATTTCCCTAATCTAAACTATAGTAGTATATATATGCTTTAGCAAACACACACCTACATATGTTTAGATTTTTTTTTCAGTCCAGGGTTTTGTGTATGGTTGGTATAGATAGAGTGTGTCCAGCATGGCTCTGTGCTGTAATGATTACAGAGCTTGGGCTGTGGAATCTAATGTCATGGGGTTGAATTTTAGGCCACAGCAATTATTGAAGCAAGTTAATCACCTTTACTGGACAAATTACTGGGCAAGCTAATTATTTATGCTTTAGTTTCCGCATGTGTGTGTGTGTGTGTGTGTTAAAATTATTTTAGTAGTGAATGAAGGAATGCATTTAAAGACCTTAGCACAGTGCCTGGGACATTGTGAAACCAAAATAATGTAAACTGCGCTAGTTTATTTTTTCCCCCAGGTTGATAACTACTTGTTCCAATACCATTTAATAATTATTGCTCTGCAGATATGGAGTGCCAGGTCTCATATACATAAATTCTGTCTATATGCTGACCTATTTCTAGGTCCTTTAATATTTTTTATTAGATTTATGTAGACCTTATGCCAATTTTTATGTCTTTGCAGTTGGAATAGTTTAAAGTTATTTAGGGGCGCCTGGGTGGCTCAGTCGGTTAAGTGTCTGGCTTCGCCAGACTCAGGTCATGATCTCATGGTTCGTGGGTTTGAGCCCCACATCAGGCTCTGTGCTGACAGCCTGGATAGAGCCTGCTTCAGATTCTGTGTCTCCCTTTCTCTCTCTGACCCTCCCCTGTTCCACTGTCTCTCTCTGTCTCTCAAAAATAAATGAGGAACATAAAAAAAATTTAAGTTATTTAATTGTCTGGCAATTCAAGTCACCTTAGTTCTCTTTATCCATCTAAATTTTGTTTAAGTAGTTGTATACATACAATCTTGTATATGGACTTGAAAGTCAGTTTCTCAAGATCAATGAAATGATCCCACTTGAATTGTATATTATTATATTTAATTGTATTAAATTGTAGACCAATATAAGGAGGCCTGATAAGACTGAGTCTTCCCAGGACGCCTGGGTGGCTCAGTCGGTTAAGTGTCTTAATCTTCATTTCAGCTCAGGTCACAGTCTCATGATTCCTGAGTCTGAACCCTCTGTGGGGCTCTGTGCTGACAATGGGAAGCCTGCTTGGGATTCTTTCTTCCTTTCTTTCTGCTCTTCCCCACCCCTTCCCCTGTATTTATGTGCTCGCTATCAAAATAAATAAACATTAAAAAAAAATACTGAGTCGTCTTCTTCAGGCAAGTAATTTATCTCTTGATTTTATTCAGGATTTTTAAGTTCTTCAGTAGACTTGTACAGTTTTCTTCTAGCTTGTGCACACTTAAATTTCTGCGTACTTGATTATAAATGGATCCATTTCTCATGACGTTTTAAAACTGGTTTTTTTGGTTTACCAAAGTGGTTCCCATATTTCTAGTTCTAACTTTATACTTGTATTGGTTCTACTAGTTTTTTAGTTGAGAGGCTTGGATTTTTTTTTTTAATAGACAAATCATGATCATTTGTGGGTTTTTTTTTTTTGGTAAAATATGCATAATGTAAAATTTACCATCTTAATCATTAAATTTTTTAAATTATTTTATTCATTCCAAAGCATTTATTCACACTTTGTATATGTAGCGTGTAATGATTTTCATAATAGATGAATAGGCGTTAACCATTTTAAGTAGAGTTCAGGATGCTAGCTATGTTTATGTTGTGCAGTTGGATTGCAGAACTTTTCCATCTTGCAGAACTGAAACTATACCCATCACACAACTCCCCATTTTTCTTCTCCCTTAAACTCTGGCAACTGCCGTTCTATCTTGCGTTTCTATGGATTTGACTACTCCAGGTACTCACATAAGTGCAATCATACAGTATTTGTCTTTTTGTGACTAGCTTATTTTACTTAGCGTGATGTCCTCGAGATTCTTCTATGTTGTAATGTGTAGCAGAGTTCCCTTTATAAGGCTGAGTAATACTCATTGTGTGTATATACTACATTTTCCTTATCATTCTCCTATTGATGAGCACTTGGGTTGCTTCTCCTTTTTGGGTATTGTGAGTAATGTGACTACGGACATGGGTGTACAGATATCTCCTTGATCCTGTTTTCAGTTCTTGTGGGTGGATATGCAGAAGTCAGATTGCTGGATCATATGGGAATTCTGTTATTTTTTTGCGGAACCTCCGTACTGTTTTCCACAGCTGCTGCATTCATTGCTCTACATTCCTCCCAACAGCACACAAATGTTCTGCTTTCTCCACATTATTGCCAGCACTTGCTATTTTCTGTTTTGTTTTGTTTTGGAGTAGCTACTCTGATTGGTGTGCAGCAGTATCTCATTGTGGTTTTTATTTGCATTTCTCTAACAATGGGCATCTTCATGTGCTAACTGGTCACTTGAGTATCTTCTTTGGGGACATGTCCATCCAAATCCTCTGCCTATTTTCAATCAAGTTTTTAACAGAAAATAAAACATAAGTTGTTACCTTTCTTTTTTCTAGTCCTTAGCTCCTGCCTGGGACGTCCAAAACAAAGCTGGAAACGTGGTGAATAGTACACACTGTTGTGTCATTCCTGATATTATAGGCTTCCTTCTAATGTTTACAGTTAAGCCTCATGTTGGTTGCAGATTTGTGGTCAATAACCTTCATGAAGTTAAGGAACATTCTTTATAGACTGAGCTTTCTAAGTGTTCATACCACAAAAAGTAATTTGAATTTATCATATTAAATTTAAGGGTATATATATTGAAATTGCCATTTGATTCATCAGATTTTCTTTATTCTGATTACCTAGTGATTGATTACATTTTACCTTTGTTAGTGTGGAGCTATCTCAATATTCTTGGGATAGTCCCATTTCATCATGATGAAATAATGAATTTGATTTGCTGATATTCAGCTTATTCTGAATAAGGAAAAGTCTTAGCTAAAAATAATGGATTTTCAACAAGGGAAACTAAAAAACTATGGAGACATTTCTTATATTTTAAGTAGCAAAGTATATGGTAACTTTGCAGCAAAGCCCTAGATTTGTTAACATAGAAGCGACAACCAAATGGTTTTCAGATGATTTGCCCTTTATTTTATTCTGATGTTCTCTTTTCCTAAACGTAAGATTTCTTCTTCAGTGTGCCACCAATCAAGATAAGTAGAAGAGAGCTTTGAAAAGGCTGCTATTGTGTGTTGAGCTACATGCCATAGCTAGGATGACTCCTCGGGGATTTCTCTGAACTTCGCTAGAACATATATTCTACCTTGTGTTGTAATCTTAGAAGGTGCAGGTAAATAGCTGTGACATCAGAGTTACTGATGCTCCTAGATTATATCTAACTCTTATTAACAATATCTAGCACATCACTGGTGTTGAATTCATTAATATTATTAATTGCACAATTACAAATAATGTATTCCTTTAGCAAATGGTTACTGAGCATTTAGTATGATAGGCTTGGAATACAAAGATGAGTAAGACAAGATCCTTGCATTCAGTCAACTCTTCCCCGCCCCCCTCCTTTTTTTGTGAGGGGCATTAGGCAGGTAACAGAGTAGAGTGGGAGAGAGGTGAAAAGCACATAAATAATTACAATAGAACATTTTATGCTCTTACTAAGGAATACATATAAACATATATGTACACATATATACTATGTATTTAGAATGCTTCTAGAAGACCACATGGGAAGGTATGATCAGTCCTCTCTAGGGTAATTAGGATGGGCCTTCTGAGCAAATTGGGAAGACAGGATAAGTCAGGTGGAAGCAAGGTAGACCCAACAGGCAGAGGAAAGACAGAGCAGGTTTGTTTGAAGAAATGCTAGTAGTTTATTATGACTGATAGATAAAAACAAAGGAAATGGCATGCAAGGGGTTTAAGCCTGTAGACTTGGAGGGGGCCAGGTCTTTGAGGGAGAGAAATTATATAGGACCTTGGGCTGTGGATAATGGAGGAGCCATTGAAAAGATTTTAGGTAGGGGAATAACAGGACCAAATATAGGTTTTGTAAGATTACTCTAGAGGTATTGAGGATAATTATGGAACAGGGATGGAAGTGAGTGGTTTCTCTGGGGAAGGAGGAAGAAGTTTGGAGTTCCTTGTGGTGGTCCAGAGGCTGCATGATACAAGCAATGATAGATTGCTATCTTCTTGTGAATGGATGCATTAAAAAAAATCTTTATTTGTGATACTGAATGATTATGGTGTTAGAGTTAAAAATCAGTAGGTACTTTTGGTTTCATTTTAGGTGATAACTTAAATACCTCTTGCTAAACCTATTGCCATGGCTGTTAAGAGAATAAAATGAGGCAATTTCAATTGAAATCTTCTTTTCCCAGCGTTAATAGCAATATATGTAATCTTTATTATGTTAATAGATTACCCGATTTGTAGATAAAAGATATTCAGCTCTAGGTCAATTTGCCTGAAACTAGCTCACATAAAATCAGTTGCCTAAAACCAATTTAACTAGGTTAATATTCTCAACAGCCTGTTTCTATTTTAAACAGTAAGTAATTGTCATGATTGTGACACTCAAAATAATACCCTGTGAGACCACCAGGGCCTCTATAATGAGCCATTTATTTTCTGAGGATATCAACTGCTCCTTCCTTGCCAACAAAATCAATATCCTAGCTTTTGAGCTTGGTGAATTGTTTACCTCTGCTTTTTTATCTTTCAAATTCTACCCGCGCCCTACTTCCATCTTTGCATCATTGCTTCCTTTAGAAAGCCTTAGACTCCCACTCTCTCCAGGAAACTTTGTGAATTCCTTGGCTGCCAGGTACTGTTTATGGGGGTGGGGGGAGGGTCTTTTACTGTGGAATTTTCAAATCTTAATATTGTTAAACATTTTATGTGTTTGGTTTATCTCCCAGTTAGGTCTTTCTCAGTCTTGGGGGGGGGGGCATCTGGGAGCCTGTTAATTCAGATACTAGAGTAGGGCCATGAATTTGTGTTTTTCCCAAGATACCCAGGCATTTCAGAGCAGCAGTCTTGACACTGGGGGATGCAGAAGTCTCTTCTAAGGGTTATAGTGGGGAGATTTTGAGCAAATTTCCAAATTTTTAACTTTCATTAATATTCTTAAATGAGTTTTCATCCAATGTATAAGGAAAAGCTGAAGCTTCACCTATACTAAATCTTGCTATACCTTTTTCAAGTATAAAAACCTCCAGGGTAGCAAAGGATAATTCCAAATAATGGTGTCTGGAAAGCCTTCTTTGGAGGAGCACCAAAAAAAATCTGTCCATTCCAGTCCATTCCAGTAAGAGATATGTTTCCAGTTAAATTTTAATGCTTAATAATCACATTAATGTGTTTTCATGTACTAGGTATTAATAAAAATTTTTGATAACTCAGTCCAGAAGTAAACCTAGAACTAAAATGCTTGTGATCTCAGGAAACTTCTATTTTTTTTTATTTTTTAAATATTTATTTATTTATTTTGAGAGAAAAAGTGCACATAAGCCGGAGAGGGTCAGAGAGAGAGAAGAGAGAAAGTCCCATTCAGTCTCTGTACTATCATTGCAGAGCTCAACATACGGCCCAAACTCATGAACCCTGAGATCATGAACTGAGCCAAAACTAAAAGTCAGATACTTAACCGACTGAGTTACCCAGGCGTGTCCAGCTTCCCCCTCCCTGGGAAACTTTTTTTTTTTTAAAGAGTTTATTGTCAAATTGGTTTCCATACAACACCCAGTGCTCTTCCCCACAAGTGCCCTCCTCCATCACCACCACCTCCTTTCACCCTCACCTCCCCCTTCAACCCTCAGTTCGTTTTCAGTATTCAATAGTCTCTCAGGTTTTGCGTCCCTCTCTCTCCCCAACTCTCTTTCCCTCTTCCCCTCCCCCTGGTCCTCCATTAGGTTTCTCCTGTTCTCCTGTTAGA
>NC_043708.1:75038960-75053952 GCF_006229205.1 Suricata suricatta
GCAAACATATGGTATCTGTCCTTCTCCACCTGACTTATTTCACTTAGCATGACACCTTCAAGGTATATCCACTTTCCTACAAATGGCCAGATTTCGTTCTTTCTCATTGCCATGTAGTACTCCATTGTATATATATACCACATCTTCTTGATCCACTCATCAGGTGATGGACATTTAGGCTCTTTCCATGATTTAGCTATTCTTGACAGTGCTGCTATGAACAGTGGCATACATGTGCCCCTATGCATCAGTACTTCTGTATCCCTTGGGTAAATCCCTAGCAGGGCTCTTGCTGGGTCATAAGGGAGTTCTATGGATAATTTTTTGAGGAACCTCCACACTGTTTTCCAGAGCGCCTGCACCAGTTTACATTCCCACCAACAGTGTAGGAGGGTGCCTGTCTCTCCACACCCTCGCCAGCATCTATAGTCTCTTGATTTGTTCATTTTAGCCACTCTGACTGGCGTGAGGTGGTATCTCAGTGTGGTTTTGATTTGTGTTTCCCTGATGATGAGCGATGTTGAGCATTGTTTCATGTGCCTGTGGGCCATCTGGATGTCCTCTTTGTTCATGTTTTATGCCCATTTCTTCACTGGGTTATTTGGTTTTTGGGTGTGGAATTGGTGAGTTCCTTGTAGATTTTGGATACTAGCCCTTTATCTGATATGTCATTTGCAACTATCTTTTCCCATTCCATTGGTTGCCTATTAGTTTTCTTGATTGTTTCCTTTGCAGTGCAGAAGCTTTTTATCTTGATGAGGTCCCAATAGTTCATTTTTGCTTTCATTTCCCTTGCCTTTGGGGATGTGTCAAGTAGGATTGCTGCAGTTGAGGTCAAGGAGGTTGTTTCCTACTTTCTTTTGTAGGGTTTTGATGGTTTCCTGCTTCACATTCAGGCCCTTCAGCCATTTTGAGTTAATTTATGTGTATGGTGTAAGAAAGTGGTCTAGTTTCATTCTTCTGCATGTTGTTGTCCAGTTCTCCCAGCACACCTGCTAAAGAGGCAGTCTTTTTTCCATCGCATACTCTTTCCTGCTTTGTCAAAAATTAATTGGTCATACATTTGTGGGCCCAGTTCTGGGTTCTCTATTCTATTCCATTGGTCTATGTGTCTGTTTTTGCGCCAATACCATACTGTCTTGATGACGACCACTTTGTAGTAGAGGCTTAAGTCTGGGATTGTGATGCCTCCCATTTTGGTTTTCTTCTTCAATATTACTATGACTATTTGGGGTCGTTTGTGGTTGCATATGAATTTGAGGATAGTTTGTTCTAGCTTTGAGAAGAATATTGGTGCAATTTTGATGGGGATTGCATTGAATGTGTAAATTGCTTTGGGTAGTAATGACATTTTCACAATGTTTATTCTTCTGATCCATGAACAGGGAATGTTTTTCCATTTCTTGGTGTCTTCCTCAATTACTTTCATAAGTTTTCTATAGTTTTCATCATATAGGTCTTTTACATCCTTGGTTAGGTTTACTCCTAGGTATTTGATGTTTTTTTGTGCAATTGTGAATGGGATCAGTTTCTTGATTTCTCTTTCTGCTGCTTCATTTTTGGTGTATAGGAATGCAACTGATTTCTGTACATTGATTTTGTACCGAACTTTACTGAATTCATTGATCGATTCTAGAAGGCTTCTGGTGGAGTCAGTCGGGTTTTTCATGTAGAGTAGCATGTCATCTGCAAAAAGTGAAAGTTTGACTTCTTTGCCAATTCTGATGCCTTTTATTTCCTTTTGTTGTCTGATTGCTGATGCTAGGACTTCCAGCACTATGTTAAACAACAGTGGTTGGAGTGGACATTCTAGCTGTGTTCCTGATCTCAGGGGGAAAGCTCTCAGTTTTTCCCCATTGAGGATAATATTAGCTGTGAGCTTTTCATAAACTGCTTTTATAATGTTTAGGTAAGTTCCTTCTATTCCGACTTTCTCAAGGGTTTTTTATTAAGAAAGGGTGCTGTATTTTGTCAAATGCTTTTCCTGCATCTATCAACAGGATCATATGGTTTTTATCCTTTCTTTTGTTAATGTGATGGATCACATTGATGGATTTGTGAATATTGAACCAGCCCTGTAACCCAGGAATGAATCCCACTTGATCATCATGGATATTTTTTTAAATATGCTGTTGAATTCGATTTGCCAGTATCTTGCTGAGTATTTTGCATCTCTATTCATTAAGGGTATTGGTCTGTAGTTCTCTTTTTTTGCTGGGTCTCTGGTTTGGGTATCAAGGTGATGCTGGCTTCGTAGAATGAGTTTGGAAGTTTTCCTTCTATTTCTTTTTTTTGGAATAGTTTGAGAAGAATGGGTATGAGCTCTGCTTTAAATGTCTGGTAGAATTCCCCTGGGAATCCATCTGGCCCTGGGCTCTTATTTGTTGGGAGATTTTTGAGAACAGATTCTATTTCTTCACTGGTTATTGGTCTATTCATGCTTTCTATCTCTTTGTGTTTGAATTTTGGCAGTGCATGTGCATTAGGAATTTGTCCATTTCTTCTAGGTTGTCCAGTTTGCTGGCATATAATTTTTCATAGTAATCTCTGATGATTGCTTGTATTTCTAAGGGATTGTTGCAATACATCTTTTTTCATTCATGATTTTGTGTATCTGGGTGCTCTGTCTTATCTTTCTGAGGAGCCTGGCTAGAGGTTTATCAATTTTGTTTATTTTTTCAAAGAACCAACTCTTGGTTTCATTGATCTGCTCAACTGTTCTTTTGGGTTCTATATTGTTTATTTCTGCCCTGATCTTTATTTTTTCTTTTCTTCTGCTGGGTTTGGGGTGCTCTTTCTGCTCCCCTTCTAGTTCCAGTAGGTGCTCTTTTAGACTTTGAATTTGCACTTTTTCTAGTTTGTTGAAATAGGCCTGGATTGCAATATACTTTCCTCTTAGGACTGCCTTTGCTGCTCCCAGAGATTTTGGATTGTTGTATTTTCATTTTTATTAGTTTCCATGTATTTTTAAATTTCTTCTCTAATTGCCTGATTAGCCCAATCGTTCTTTAGTATGATGGGTTTTAACCTCCACATATTTGGAGGTTTTCCAGACTTTTTCCTGTGGTTAATTTCAAGTTCATAGCATTGTGATCTGAAAGTGTACATGGTATGATCTCAATTCTTTTGTATTTATGGAGGGCTGCTTTATGCCCCAGTATGTGATCTATCTTGGAGAATGTGCCATGTGCACTTGAGAAGAAGGTGAATTTCCTATCTTCAGGATGCAGAGTTCTAAATATGCCTATCAGTTCTATCTGTTCCAATGTGTCATTCAGGTCCCTTGTTTCTTTAGTGAGTTTCTGTCTGGTTGATCTCTCCATTGTTGTCAGTGGAGTATTAAAGTCCCCTGCATTTAGCACATTCTTATCAATAAGGTTGTTTCTGTAATTAATTGTTTTATGTATTTGGGCACTCCCGAATTTGGTGCATAGATATTTATAATTGTTAGCTCTTCCTGATGGAGAGATCCTATAATTATTATATAATGTCCTTCTTCATCTTTTGTTACTGCCTTTAAAGTCCAGTTTGTCTGATAAAAGTATGAATACTCTGACTTTCTTTTGGCTTCCAGTCACATGATAGATCTTTCTCCATCCCTTTACTTTCAACCTGAAGGTGTCTTCAGGTTAAAATGAGTCTCTTGTAGACAGCAAATAGATGGATTTTGTTTTTTTGTCCATTCTGCTACCCTGTGTTGTTTGGTTGGAGCATTCAGTCCATTTACATTCAGTGTTATTATTGAAAAATGTGGGTTTAGAGTCATTGTGTTTTCCTTAGAATTCATGTGTCTCTGGCACCTTGTATTCTTTGCATCATTTCCCTCATAGAATCCATCTTAGGATTTCTTGTAGCGCTGGTTTGGTGGTGATGAATTCTCTCAACTTTTGTTTATTTGGGAACACCTTCTATTTTGAATGACAGATTTGCTGGATAAAGGATTCTTGACTGTATGTTTTTTCTGTTCATCACATTGAAGATTTCCTACCGTTCCTTCCTGGCCTGCCAAGTTTCATTAGATAGGTCTGTAACCACTCTGATAGGTTTCCTTTTGTATGTGAGGGCCCTTTTATCCCTAGCTGCTTTCAGAATTCTCTCTTTCTATTTATATTTTGCCAGTTTTACTATCATATGTCTTGACGAACGTCCATTCAAATTTTGTGTTAAGGGGGCTCTTTGTGCCTCTTGAATTTGAATGTCTATTTCTTTCCGCAGATTTGGGAAATTCTGTTATAATTTGGTCTAGTATCCCTTCAGGACCTTTCTCTCTGTCTTCCTCTTTCGGAATTCCTATGATACAGATGTTTTTCCATTAGATTGTATCACTCAGGTCTCGAATTCTCCTTTCCTGCTCCTGTATCAATTTCTCTCTCTTTTTTTCAGCTTTCTCTTTTCCTATAAATATATCTTCTAATTCACCAAATCTTCCTGCCTCTTAAATCCTTGAGGTGGCTGCCTCCATTTTGTTATTCACCTCATTTATAGCCTTTTTAAACTTGTCACACCTATTTTCAAAGTTCTTAGTCATTGTTTCAGTTGCTTCTTTGATGCTCTTTTCAACCCCAGCGATTAATTTTATTATAGTTTTTAAAATTCTTGTTCAGTGATATTGTTTAGGTCTGTGTTGAGCAGTTCTGTAGCTGTGACTTCTCCCTGGAGGTTCTTCAGGGAAGAGTTCCTTCTTTTTGTCATTTTGGCTTGTTTTCTGTCCCTTGTCAGTTTTAAAAAGCTCATTGTGCACTGTGCACCTGTTGATATTGCACTGTTAAAGGAGGCTTATTGACTGTCCAGGGCCTGTCGTTTCAGCATATATTCTTTTAATGGTGTCTCTAAGTTTCTCTTGTTGTGCCTTTGAATATTTTATTTCCCTACTCAGTGATATTTGGGACTCGCTGTCATTTGCAGTTTGGCTTGTTTCTTTGGGCAGCCCTAAGAAGGAAAACAGACAGACAAACACAGAAGGAACAGAAGCACACAAATGCACAGACAAATCAAACAAACAAATTAAAAGGGGGAAAGGAAGGAAAGAAAATGGAGAGAAAAGAGAAGAAAAGAGTAAGAAATAAAGTGGAGAAGAGACAACAAAGGACAATGGACAGTCTAAAAGTGTATGACCAGTTGAGGGGAGAGATAAGGATGAAATATGGGAGAATATATCTGGATTGTAAGAAAGAAAAATAAAAGAAAGAAAAGGAGATAGGAGAAAGGAAAATAAGGAGTAAACATTTTAAAAATGCTTTTAAGTGAAAAAGGTAATAATAAAAAATAAGTACAAAAAAAAGGAAAAAGAAAGGAAAAAAAAGCAGCAGCAGCTCCCCATTGGGGATAGGCATGGTTTGGTGTAGTAGGTTTCAGGGGCTGTTCTCAGAGGCACCACCTTGGTGGCTGCAGAGAGTAGAATGGTGGTGCTCCAAGCTCGGCTGGAACTAAGTCCTATAGGCCACTCTAATGAGTCCAGTCTCCTTGTGTCACAGCTGTGCCAGGTTTTATTTTCCAGGCCCGCCTCATTTCAAAATCCTAGTCCATGCACTTTTATGTTACCACAGATGATATGTACTTGCTTTGGTGGCTGGCTTCTTAGCCAGGATCTCGTAGGGGGAGGGAGCAGTTTCTGTAGATGCTGGCGGGGATTTGTGCTCCCGCTGCCTGAGGCGAGGTGCACTGCCTGAGGCGAGGCGCATCAGGAGGTGAAGTGCATGCTCTTACAGGCGCCACCGCCAACTCCTAACCCCCAGCCAGGATTGTGATCACCTAGGGGGAGGGAGCAGTTTCTCTTGGCACCGTTGGTATTCATGCTGCTGGAGCCCGAGGTGCCAGATGCTGCCGGAAATGAGCTGGGACACTGCCGGAAATGAGCTGGGCGCTGCCGGAAATGAGCTGCGTGCTCCTGTAGCCGAAGCATGCTCCCTGCCTCCACTGCCACCAACTCCCTGCCGGGAGCATGTAGGGGTGGGAGCTATTTTTTCCCTGTTGGCTCCGGGATTCTGGATTCATGCAGCCAATGCTGGAGGTGAGATGCGCCGTGGAAATGAGGTGTGTGCTCCCACTCTGGCAGCTGAGGCTGAAGTGCACGTCCCTGGGGCAGCTGCCGACTCCCTGCCAGGATGGTGCAGGGATTGAGGCTGTTTTTTCCCTTGTGCAAACCGGGTTCAGGATTTGGGCTACCCAGAAGTTATATATGGAGTGAGAGTTTTTCTCTCCGTGTAGGGTTAAACGTTATTTATCTCTTCTCTAGAGACAGTACTATGAGTGTGTTCAGTTTCTCTTTCTCTTCCCTTTGTCTCTCTGGCTCTGCGCACTTGCCCTGTGTTGGGCTGGGGCTCCCACCTCCCCTGCCCATCTCGGACTGGCATGTTTTCCAATCTCCCCAGTTCACACTCCCTCACTCAGGCATCTTTGAGGTTGTCTTCTTTCTGGAGTCTGTATTTTCTTCTTCCACTCTTGCAGATGAGAGTAATGTCCTTCTCAGTTCGATAAATGGGGCAGACAAAGTTTACAGAGCTTCCTTCCTCTCCGCCATCTTGGCTCCTCCTCCTGGGAGACTTTTAAAAGTCAAATTATTTTTATATTTGTATCCCATAAGAATTATCAGACTGAGTAATACTAGGCATTTATACATAAAACTCTACTACTTTTGGGTAAATTCTAAAAAAAAAAAAATAGAAAGAAATTGTAATGTCTTAGTCTAAAAAGGAACCACATAAAATTTCTTAATGTTAAATCAGAGTTTGTTCATAGCTTTTTTTTTTTAAGTTTGTTTTTAGGGTATAGAGGGGGGTAGGGGCAGAGGAGAGGGAGACACAGAATCCGAAGGTTCTGTCAGTTCAGAGCCTGATGTGGGGCTAGAACTCATAGACCTGAGATCATGACCTGAGCTGAAGTTGGATGCTTAACTGACTGAGCCACCCAGGCGCCTTTTAAATCAATAATGCTGAGTGGCAAGTCATGGTGCTATTAGATTCCATTAGCTACATTTAAAAGTATAATAGTTTTTTATTTTTAAGATCTTGATATTGACAAACTCCCAAGAATCTGTCCTTTGTAACTGTTTAAACTTATAATGAAAAATTTTAGATTCCAATTTCTTTTATTTCTTTTATTTTTTTTTAATTTATTTTTGAGACAGAGAGATACAGAGCATAAGCGGGGAGGGGCAGAGAGAGGGAGATACAGAATCAGAAGCAAGCTTCAGGCTCTGAGCAAGCTTTCAGCACAGAGCCTGACACAGGGCTCGAACCCACAAACGTGAAATCATGACCTGAGCTGATGTTGGAGGCTTAACAGCCTGAGCCACCTTGGCGCCGCTAGGTTCCAATTTCAAAATTCATGAGGACTATATTATTTTAAAAGATAAATTTCAAAAGATGCATGAGCAAAAGCTTTTGAAGTGTAACTTGCTAGTTTACCATTTGAAAAATACTGCATCAGAATCACCTGTGACCAACTTAAAACCGTAGATTTTAAGTGCTCTAGGAATGATAATGTACATGGTAATAAGCGACAGTTATTTAGCTCTGAGTGCCAAGTGAAAGTGGTAGGTTCATTTCTACAAAACGTGTCAATACTGTTTCTCTTTCCTGAGAACATGGCAGAGCTCCTTTCCCTGTGGCTTACTGCCTGGTTTTCAGTGGCTTTGACTGGAGCCTAAGGTTACAGAGGACAATTCCCTCACGTATGAGTCTGCTCGGAGAACTTGCTCCTCTCCCCAGCTCCCCCTGCACCTGCAGAGTCAGCTGGTCTTTATAGACTGAGAGGAAGCTCACTCACCTCAGAACAGCTGTGGGCTGTTTGCAGGCGAGCAGGAACGTGGCTGTGTGTACCGGGAACCAAGATTCCATCCTGCTGCGCTGTCCCTGGAGAACCGTCCCACTTCGGGGTCTGGGGTACGAGCTGGTCTTCCAGAACTCTCAGACGGAACCTTGGAGATGAGCAAGAAAGGAGTGTGGTTTCTGTTTTCACTTTATTTCTTAATTTAACTTTGGGTTAGAAATTAGTCAGTTACTGCAAGTTCAAAGTCGTTAAAAAAAATGGATATGAATGGTTACAGCCCTGATAAGATCTATAGGACAAAGAACAGAGGGAAATACAGCAAAATGCGAATTGTGGTTATCTTAAAGGGGTGGGTTTTCCTTTGTTTCCCAAGTTCTAATCCTAAATATAAGCATGCTTCTGTTGTCTTGGCAATTTAGAAATCTTTTCTACGTTATTCTCTCTGAGAGAGGGGATGTTAGACCTTCATAAATGGCACAAATGGATAATATGCACCAATATGAGAAGAGGAAATTTCATATCTTACAGATAATAATGAATATTTTACATCTGTCAAGACAGTTAGAAATGAACTAAATGCTATACATGGATTAAGCAATTAAATTTTAATGCTTATTATAATATTATGATGTAGATAATTATTCTTTATTTACTGATAAGACTACTGTGGCTTAGAAAACTTACATAATTTCTTGGTCTTTACAAAGTTAGTAAAGAGAAGTACCAATTCTCGAACCCTGGCAGTTGGCTCCAGAACCAATATTTTATGCTATTAAACTGACATGTCAGCTCATAAAATGCTGTTTCCTTTCAAGATAAAGAGACATTTCTAAGCAATGGGGATTAATTTTGGAATGAAGGCAAAGAAATAAATATGGGATATACAGTGATAATAAGTGGATAAAATCTCATAACATTGTATTTTTTTTAATGATTATTTATTTTAAGAGAGCGGGAGGGAGTGGGAGACTGGGAGAGGTGGGGGGGGAGAGAGAGAGAGACAGAGAGAGAGAGAGAGAGAATCCCAAGCAGAAGTGGGCCTTCATCCCATTAACCCTGAGGTCATGATCTAGCTGAAATCAAGAGTTGGACGCCTAACTGACTAGGCCACCCAGGTGCCCAATGTTGTGTTCATAAATTTTGTGTGAAGTGTTTAACATAATAGACACTCAAGTAAGTGTGTATATGTCAAAATATTATTAAAATTTTTTTAATGTTTGTTTATTTTTGAGAAAGGAGGGGAGGGGGAGAGAGAGAGAGGGAGACACAGAATCTGAAGCAGGCTCCAGGCTCTGAGCTGTCAGCACAGAGCCCAATGCAGGGCTCGAACTCACAAGCCATGAGATCATGACCTGAGCTGAAGTCAGACACTTAACTGACTGAACCATGCAGTCACCCCCTTTTTTAAAATATTATTTAAAAAAATTTTTTTTAATGTTTTATTTATTTTTTGAGACAGAGACAGAGCATGAGCGGGGAGGGGCAGAGAGAGAGAGAGACACAGAATCAGAAGCAGCCTCCAGGCTCTGAGCTGCCAGCACAGAGCCTGACGTGGGGCTTGAACCCATGAACGTGAGATCATGACCTGAGCCTAAGTCAGAAGCTTAACCGACTGAGCCACCCAGGAGCCCCTAAAAATTTTTTTTAATGTTTATTTTTGAGAGAGAAAGAGAGACACAGAGAGAGAATGCATGGGAGAGGGGCAGGGAGAGGTGAGTATGTATATTTCAAATAAAATTGTTCAGTAGTAGTGCTTGAACATTTCTTACATGCCAGGCTATGTTTTAGGCATTTGAATTACATCAGTGAATCAAAACAGAAAAATGTTCCTGCCCTCAAGGAGTTTGCATGGGGATTGGGGAGGGGGGTGGGAGTAGGGGTGAATACAGATAATAAAGAATTATGGTAAATAAATCATAGAGTATTTTAGATGGCAATACATTCTATGAGAAGGTAAGCTAGACAGGACGCATTGGGACTGTGGTAGAAGGTTGGTTGCAGTTTTAGATAGAGGGGTTAGGGTAGGACTCGAGAAGGTGACATTTGAGCAAAGATGTAAGGCAAGAGAAGAGAATACAGGAGAGGGAACAGGCAGTGTGATGACTCAGTACAGATTGGGTGTGGTGTGGTCTCTGTAACTGGAACAGGTAAGCCACCAGCCGGAGGAGGTTGTTAGCCTGGGGTCCATGGACCTCTTAGGGGTCCAGGATGGAATTCAAGGGATTATTTACTTGGGTGAGAAAAAAATTCATTTGTATCATAATAACATCTAACTGATCCTGAACATTTCTTTCAATCATGAACGTAGGCAAAAACCTCTGTAACTTACTAGAACCTATGACCTTGTCAGCACTAGTAATGGCATGTACTATCACATTACATTATAGCTGTTGTGGATATCTTAAAATATGGTTTTCGTTCATCAACGCCTCACATCAAAATTGTTAGTAATTAGGCCTGCCATTAGATCTTGTTATTGAATGTACTGACAAAGGAGTACATTTGTTACTGTATTAAAATAAAAAATATTTTGAAAGGGGAGTTGGTTTCCTTTGTAGTCTATTGTATTTTGCTTTATACAGTTAAAAATACTGTTCTGAAAAAGGGCCCATAGACTTTACCAACTGCCAAAGGGGTCCATGGCAGAGATTAAGAAAAGATTAAGGAATCCCTGATGGACAGCATCATGGGCCACTGCAGAACATTGTTTGACACGGGCCTCTGTGCTGAGATGAAATGGGGAGCTAGGAGAGAATTTTAAGCAGAGCAGGACATGGGTGACCTTGTGTTTGCAAAAGCTCACTCTGGCTGCTGTGTTCAACGGCAGACTAGGGCAGGGGTGAGGCGGCACATAGACCCAGGGTCACAGTCATTGGGAGTCATTGGCACATATGAAAGTTGGTGTTTAAAACTCAGGCTGAATGAAATGCTAAGTGTAGATGGAAAAGGAGAACCTAGAGTGACCCTGGGAACTCCAACAGGATGACATTGGGACAAAGAAGAATCAGCAAAGTAAACTGCGGAGTGTCCAGTGAGGTAGTAGGAAAACCACAAGATCATGGAGTCCTGCAAGCCAAGTGAAAAAAGACATATCAAAGAGAGAAGGACTGTGCCAAATGGCAGAGCAAGTAAAGGAAGGACTGAGAAGTGGCCATTGGAGTTAGAAACAGAGAATTTTGGAGATTACTGGGGGCAGGAGAGAAAGAGTGATTCGAAGAGAAAATAACAATTGGAGATAGTATGTAAGGTTTTGAGGGCTTTTAAAATTTTTTTGATTTTGCTTTTTGTTGTGTTTTGTTTTTTGAGAGGGGTGAGCAGGGAAGGAGCAGAGGGAGAGGGAGACAGAATCCAAATCCAGCTCCAGTCTCTGAGCTGTCAGCACAGAGCCTAACATGGGGCTTGAACCCATGAACCACGGGATCATGGTTTGATCTGAAGTCAGATATTTAACTGACATAGCCACCCAGGTGCCCTTGGATTTTTTTTTTAATTATTTTTGAGAGAGAGAGAGAGACACACACACACACACACACACACACACACACACACACACACAGAACATGAGTCGGGGAGGGGCAGAGAGAGAGGGAGGCACACAATCCAAAGCAGGCTCCAGGCTCTGAGCTGTCAGCACAGAGCCTGAACTAGGTCTTGAACTCATAAACTGTGAGATCATGACCTGAACTGAAGCCAGACGTTTAACCTAGTGAGACACCCAGGTGCCCCTTGAGTTTTATTGCAGTAGGAACAAGGTTGGGGTAGTAGTGGGTGGGGCACATGGAATTTAAAGAAATACTTCATTTTGCCCTAAAAAGGACAGGGGAAAAAAGTAGCTTTTTGGATGCCAAAGAGAGGGTTCCAGGGGAAAGGGGAGATTTGATGTAGGAAGAAGAGATGCTGGAGCGATCTCTTAAAGCACGTGAGTAGTGTAGAGAACTTGTGTATAAGATAAAAGGTTGGCTTTGATAGGAGCATGGAAAATCCTCAGTAGTAATAGACACAACAGCAGAGAATGTGGTGTTGGTGGTGCTTGGTGGAAAGATGTGGAAGTTCTTGTAGGGGATTCAGTTTTGTCAGTGAAGCAGGAATCAAAGGTAGTTAAGAGTAATTATTATGAAATAATAATTTTATAACAGCTAAAGATACATATCTATGTGTCAGTCACAGCTCTAAGCACTGTATGAATATTATATTCATGACCACCTTGTCAAGTAGGAATCTTCATTCTCCCTCTTTCAAATGAGGAAACAAAGACACAGATAGTGAAACAACTTGACCCACATCCCACTGCTTGTGAGTGGCAGAGCTAGGAGTTGAAGTAGGCCTCTGGGTCTAGAGTCTGTTCTCTCAGTCACAGTGATACCTATTGCCAAGTTGACCTTCTACAAGGAACACTCCATTTCTCTTTCTTAACCAGTGAACCTCTGTGCCCTACAAAATGAAATATTATACTGTCTACCTCTAAGTAGACAAAGTAAGATAAAATGCTTACCCCATTGCCTGGCTCCAGGAACAGTAGTCAATAGTAGTCATTAAATGTGGATACTCATAAAGTTCTAGCAGCAATATTTTTTATTGGTAATGATGAGTTCAATACTTTATGATCCAATTGCCTTTTAGACAACATTTGGATGCTTTAAAAGCATTTCATGATTTAAAAGTATTTTTCAAATGGACAAAAATAGGATCTTAGGCTTTGTTAATATTTCTCTGATTGCCAGCAAGGTTGAACACTTGTTGATGTGTTTATAAGATGTAAACAGTGACTCTGACTTTGTATTTCTGTGACATCTGTTCCCACAGTAACTGGGGCAGTGAGCTGTAAAGCGAATGCATGGATTCGTGAGCCTGGCTTTTAGCTTACTGGTTGTAAAAGCCAAAGGGGATGGACCAGGCAGAGGCCAGATGGTTGGAAGCATCTGGTGGCTGGTTAAGCTGTGGCTTCTTGATTAGGAGCAACTGTGACTATGGCTCCAGGAGTCGCCTTCATGAAATAAAGCACATGATGACGATTGCAAGAGGGGAAGAAAGAATGTTGCTAACGATGAACGGCTACAGTAATGGCCACATGGAAAACACCTGTGGCTGTGTGGGGACGAGTGGATGCTGATGAGTTGGTGCCATGAGCAATGGATTTCAGGAAACTACTAACTGGGGTGGATCTCCTGGAGAGGACCAGGTCTGAGTCAGATCTGCTCTGTGGAATGTGAATCCTGAGGAAGTCCATGTCCTCAGGCTCACTAGCAGCAGATACTCCCTAATGCTGGCTCTTTCTGGTGGTGAAACATGATGGTTTTTTGTCCTTTTCCATCAATATTGAGCTAGCATGGTATTCAGAGTAGATTTTATAAGCAGGCTTTCTGGGTGAAAATCCTCGCTATATTCCATATTACCTATGCAAACATGGGCAGGTACTTAATCTGTTTCTTGCTTTCCCTTTATCTCTAATATGGGGACAATAATAATAATACCTCCCACATGAGACTTTTATGAGGATTAGGTGAGTTAAAAATATATTTCACTTACCATGTAATACACATTTTTCCAGTTCTGAAATTATGGTGTGTTTTTACAATTGATGACATTTTACAATTATTATTGGTAGCATTTTCTTCTTCTTTTTCCTGGTACATAGATATCAATGAATCTTACAATCAATGGGTGTCTTGTATTTGAGGAAATATGTGTTAGCAAATCATTAAACATGGCTTGATAATAGAAAATGCCACATGAGTGTTATCATTTATTTGGTTTTATAACCACAACCAGATCCTAAAGACCCCACTAAACCCCTAAGGAGGTTTTTATTGCAAGTCCCTTATCCTTGTAATGGGAGATCTTAAAAGCAAGACAAAAATCGAAATAAGTCAGAATATCAACCTGTAAGGAGTCACATGATCTTCTGGTCCTTTGGGACTTCAGGGAAGTATTCTATGACTTTTAAGGCTACCTTTTCTTGTTCTAGTCCTCCCCTGACCTCCCAAGTCATACTGTCTTCTTTAATGACCATGTGGATGATCATGTGGACCGTAGCCTGTTGTATCTCCATGTGGATAAACCATTTCAAATCCTGGCCCCCACTCCCTTCCAGTGGTATTCTTTCCCACTTCAGTCAGCTATACTTTATATCCTGGACCTTATTTTTATCCAGGAGGGATTTAATTTTGAAATTGAATGATAAAATCTCCATTTCTGTCCACTGCCTTCTGTCATTCCAGCTTTCCCCTCCGTTCTCCAAAAACGCAGATGCTTTCTCATCCCTAGGGGCTTGACTCCAAACATCTTTGCTCATGTCCACCAGCCTTTCCTGTCTTGACTTCCTTCTTAGGACATTGAGATTCTGTCCCTTCAGTCACATTCTTGGTGACATCCTCGTTTTCTTTACCTATCCCTTTTTGTAGCACCCAGCTGACAAAAGCTCAGCCCTGGAGAAATTGCAGTGTTTGTTTCTTCCTACCTTGATCTGGACTCCAGAAGCTGTTGGGGAAAATAATACAACTGGCTGCCCAGGCTCTGCCACTGTGACCGTGATCTCTGATTGCAGGCCGGACCTCTGAGCTGTCCTGTAGCTCTGATCCATGTTCCTGGGCTGTGCCCTTCTGTGTACGGCAGATACTTTGCCACCTCCTCCAAAACTTCTAGTTCTTCTCCTCTCCCTTTGCTCTGAACGTTTGACTTCATTTCAAAGTCATAAAAAGGCTTCAAAGAATGGTAGAGAGCATAATAGAAGTAGTCAGGCAACCTGTGTCCTGCTGAATAGCCATGTGACTTTCCCCCCCTCAGTCATAAACTGTGTTTTCACCTGTTTATGGAAATATTCTGTGCTATCTAGCAAATGAGTCATTTTATTTGAATATTAATTTCTTGCCATGTACTTGGAGGGAGGGCTGAGATTCTTTAAGATTCTGTGACTTTATGATTTAAGTTTTGTATGTCTCTTTCATTCGCAGAAAAGAGATTACATCTGACAGTGTTGTTTCTTTAGGTAAAACATGAACATTCTCACTTGTCATAAAAACCAGGAAGGCGTGTGTTGCCTTTTGTGATGGTAACTATATCCTTTTGCTATATTAATTTTGAATTTGTGAATACTTCTTCATGCGGTTTGACCTATCATTCTAGCAGTAGGAATGAGGAAAAACTCAGGGAGTGTCCTGTTCCTGTAATAATTAATCAAGACTTGGCTTTGAATCTCAGGCTGAGGCTTCAGGGAAGAAAGACA
>NC_043708.1:75054052-75055768 GCF_006229205.1 Suricata suricatta
TTTATGTACACCTTTAAATTTAATGTTGACAAAATGGTCTCTTAAAAGTGACTGTAGAAGGGGCGCCTGGGTGGCTCAGTCGGTTAAGCCTCCGGCTTCAGCTCAGGTCAGATCTCACATTCATGGGTTCGAGCCCCGCATCAGGCTCTGTGCTGACAGCTAGCTCAGGGCTTGGAGCCTGCTTCCGGTTCTGTGTCTCCTTCTCTCTCTGCCCCTCCCCCTCTCATGCTCTGTCTCTCTCTCTCTATCAAAAATAAATAAAATATTAAAAAAATTTTTTAAAAACTGGCTGTACAATTAATACTCCCATCAACAGTGTGGAATTCTCATTCTTCTCTCTCACCAGCAGTTAGTATTAGCAGACTTTTTTTTTTTTTAACAATTCTAAATCTGATGGGTGTGACGTAGGATCCCACTGTAGTTTTACCTTGCATTGTCTTGAAGACATGTGAGTTTGTCCTTTTATATGTTTGTTAGCCATTTGGAGCTCCTCTTCCATGAATTTACTGTCCATTTGTTTTAAGAAAAATTTTAATGTTTATTCATCTTTGAGAGACAGAGAGAGAGAGCAAGCAAGCAGGGGAGGGGCAGAGAGAGAGGGAGACACAGAATCTGAAGCAGGCTCCAGGCTCTGAGCTGTCAGCACAGAGCTTGACATGGGGCTTGAGCTCACAAACAGCAAGATCTTGACCTGAGCTGAAGTTGGACGTTTACTGGACCACCCACGTGCCCCAATCATTTTGATAATTTTAATGAAACTGAACATTTAAAAAATGTTTTGCTCTTTATAACATTTTTCTGTGGGTGCCTGGGTGGCTCTGTCAGTTTAGCATCCTACTTAAGATCTTGTGGTTCTTGGGTTCAAGCGTGCGTCAGGTTCTGTGCTGACAGCTCAGAGCCTGGAGCCTTCTTCGGATTCTGTGTCTCCATCTCTTTGCTCCTGCCCTGCTGGTGCTCTGTCTCCCTCTCTTTCAAAAATAAATAAGCATTAAAAAATATAAATTTTTCTGAACACCAATTTTAGAAAAATATTTCCAAGACGTTTTCATTTCAGCTTTTCACATTTGGATTTTTAATCCCCCGGAACTGACTCTTGTGCATGGTTCAGAGTATGAATATTTGTTACATTTGGATTTAGAAATAATTTATCCCTTCCCCACAAGTTTCATTGTATCCTCCAATTACACATTCAGTTTCCATTGTGAGTGGCTCTATTTACAGACTTTATTTCCTATTTATATGGTCTGTACCAATGCCAGAGTTCCTTAATGATGGCTTTTTTATTATCCTTGTCTTATTTCATGCTGCTCTTTTAGTTATTCAGTATTATCTTTTATTCACAAATGATTTCTTTGTGCCAATTTCTCCAGTTCTTAAACTTTTCATTTCAATGACTATACTTTACACACACACACACACACACACACACACACACACACAAAGTACTTATAAATTCTTTACTTACCTATTCTTACATAATTTTTCATAGTGTGCTGTTACCATCATTGTTGACAATGGTTGTTACTGATCGTGGTGAGGATTCTAAACATGACTAAAATATTTTTAACATGTTTAATATTTAAAATTTGTAGAATGTGATTTTATGTTTCCCTATTTGATTTTGTTGCTCGTGCTGGCATTTAGCTTTCTTCAAATGTACCAGCAGCTTGGTTTGAAGGCTTCCGGTCTATAGGTTGCTTTAAAAGGAAAAAAAAA
>NC_043708.1:75055868-75062993 GCF_006229205.1 Suricata suricatta
GTTTGATTCAGATGCCGAGATGGATAACTATACATGTACCCACACCATGCACAAAAGAGTCATGAAAACCTTTATTGACTAAAATAATGAGCCTTTTGGGGAGAGCAAGGCAGGCCTCTGAAATCGGCTGGAAAATGCCTGGAGAGAGGAAAAGGAGGAGACTGGCCTGGGGTTTCACAGTGTTTTAGGGGTTAGGGCTGGGCTGAGGATCCCCACTTGTGGGCAGTGGTTTGTGTGGTTCTAATTTCCTTAGCGTCAAAGCCTTTGTATTTAGACTGTCCAGATGTGGGGCAGAGGGGAAGAGGGAGAGGTATTCTCAGCA
Source organism: Suricata suricatta (assembly GCF_006229205.1). Taxonomy (NCBI): domain Eukaryota; kingdom Metazoa; phylum Chordata; class Mammalia; order Carnivora; family Herpestidae; genus Suricata; species Suricata suricatta. The sequence goes on from NC_043708.1 coordinate 75,056,191, forward strand.
GTTCAACATCAAAAAGTATAGTTGGGCTCTTTAGTATACACTTAATCCTGTCACTGTTGAAAGCCCACTGATAAAGAGGTGTTGTATTGACGTTTCAGATGATGGACCTGCTGGGATGTGTTGACTTTAATTATACCCAACTTTTTCTCTGGACTTCACGGACTTTGAATCTTTCTCAGTTGCTTTTCATGGATACCGCTGTCCCTTTCCCAAACTGCATAAATACTGAATTGTTTATAGGCACCTGGCAGAGGAAACAAATCTAAAGGCCCTACTGTGTGTCAGGATGAGGTACTACACTTTGCCCTATAAGCACATTAAATATGAGAGCTCAAATTTGATGTTATTCTTAGATATTGAAGTAAATGGTCTGTGATTTTGCCATCCCTGACCAGCACCGTTTTCATTAATGTTAGAGATGGTCAGACAGAGTTTCCACATTTGTTCATGGATGACTTAGAATATATTTTCATGTCAGTCTTTACTATGTTTTTCCAAATGACATATTTGTATTGTCTCCATGATTTAGAGGGTACATTTATACCATTCTTACTACTTAAAAATTTTTAAACTTTTTTTGTGTGGGGCTTTTCACGTGAATAAAAGTAACCTTATCTTCAAAGGCAGTGGTTCTCAAACTTTAGAATGCATCATAATCACATGGGAGCCTTCATAAAGCATCCTCTGAATCTCTTACTCAGTCTGGGGTGGGCCTGAGAATTAACTTTTCTAAGAAATTCCAGGTGACGTTTAGTTCCAGGGACTAAATTTTGATCAACACTATCTTCTAACACTAATATTCATGAAATCATGGGTTTTATATGCTAGTTTGATTTTTTCCTAACATATATTAAAATAAGTGTTCTGCTGTTAAAGTCTAGCTGTCTGTTACCAAAAGAAATGACCTCACTGGGATGTATGCAAAGCTTTGGAAACACTGACTAAATATCCTCCATGTATAATTCTGAGGAAGACTCCTTTGCCTTTAAGATTGACGGTATATGTTTAAACCTGTGTGTAGCGATGTGACACAGTGCGTAAAGCCAATGAAAGGCAAAGGCAGTGCAAGTTAGAATTCATGAGTGCAAGAGCCATGGTTCTTATCCATGAGGGAGATCAGGAATTCTCAAATTCCCCAACTCTGTGCAAAATCCAGTTCTGCTTGTGTGTGTGTGTGTATGTGTGTGTGTGTGTGTGTGTAGGTAGGTAGGTAGGAGAGGCTTGGATACATGTGACAGAATATAAATGAAAACCAGATCTAACCATAAACTGACCAACTGCAGTTCTGGAAATCCCCACAGAGAAAATAGATGAATCACAATGACATCACTTGATGGGACTAGCCGTTGTAACTCACACTGTTCATGTTAACCCTAGGCTCTTCAAACCTCCCTGGGATTAATAATATCCCAGGCCCCTTTTAAAGAGTTTTGCAAAGGATTTACTGAATTTATTAGTGATTCTACTGATTGGATGAATTTAGCAACCTTTGGATTAGATTCCTCAAAGCCTAGGAACTTTGAGTCTTGATTACCCTTGAAGCGTTCCCAACCATAAAAACAACAGCAGCAAACAAACAACAAACTGTGCAGGGTAAATGTCACAGACTCTTTGGGACTGAATGAACTTGTTGGCACTTAACTAGCGTGTATTTTGGCAATAGTTCAACCTTCGTACCTAATCCGTCTTATAAGTGTGATATGAGGATGGAGTACATTAATCTGTGTAGAATGCATGGAACGGTTCCTAAGAAATAGCACTCTGTTACCTGTATCTGTATATAAGCAAGTAAGTAAGAGAAACTCGTCAGTGTGAACTGTAGCCCTGGTGACTAATGCCTCCCCTGTTATTGAGATCATCTTTAGTTCTGTTACTGGTCAAATGGAAGACAAAGCATTCTAACAACACCGGGCAGAATGGCTGTTTTGTTGTTGTGAGCTGATAAAAAAGGAAGGTTTGTGCTTCAGAAGGGATCAATACTAATTAAGTACGAGACTAGAAAGTATTTATTTTTCTGGAGGGAAATTTTTTAAATGTTTATTTTTGAGAGAAAAGAAAAAAGAGAAAAGAGAGAGAGAGAGAGAGAGAGAGAGAAAGAAAGAAAGAAACATGTATACAAGCAGAGGAGGGGCAAGACAGACAGTCAGACTCTGAAGCAGGCTCCTGGCTCTGAGCTGTCAGCACAGAGCCCAACATGAGTTCCTGACCTGAGCCACCCAGGTGCCCCTATGGAGAGAAATTCTTACACATTTTCCCCCAAATGTTGAATCCTGCCATTCAGGATCCTTTTTGCCCTATTGCTGTCTTTTCATATATTATGCTCTTAAACTAATTATCTTCTTAAAAGAATGCATTATATGTATTATTCAAGCTTCTTTTTTGTGGGCTAGATTAATTGAGATTTTTTGTTAATTTCTTTTGGGGCTGATGTAGCTTCAAAGTAGTGTGGCCTTTTCAAGCCCTGATACTCAAAATCTTGATTTCTCCTTTCCATACACTATTCACCAGAGCTACTGAGTAAGGGTGAAATTCTCTTTTTAGCAAAAACATCCTTAAGTTTTGAGTTGAGACCTCTGCCTCACCATCCTTACCTACAAGAGATAGGGGATCTACTCTTGGATTTGTAACCTTAGAAAATGTGGATGGAGAGGTCTGCCACTAACAAGACCTATTTGAAAACCACCAACCTAGCTTAAATTCATTGTTCTGTAACCTTTATATTGTCTTGGCATTCTCTTGTGAACCCTTGACTTGAACCTTCTGCCAGTGAAGGCTTTAATGTCTTCCTTCTACATCTCACCTAGAGATCTATTTTGTCATCCTTGTCAGTGATGGGGAGGTGTTCTTTTGCATTTGTTACACTGGGATCATTGGCAAAAATATTTAAAGAAGAAATGAATCATGATTTACTGGGTGTTAGCTTTGCAATGGTCTCCTTCATTGATCTGTAAATTAGTCACAATTATATCTGTCACACCCTTACAGGTACAATTTACACCAAATAAATCATTTCAAAACATATTCTGTGTAATTTCTATTTAGAATGCAAATGTTCTTTCCAAGGGGCATTGGTTTTGCAGGAAGGTTGGTTTAGCTAAAATTCTCTTGCATGCTTTGTAGAGGCTTGGGACTGATTTTTTAAATTCTTTTTTCTTACATTTTAATGTTAGGTGTTACATAAAGGAAATGATACAAAACACATAGAGGTTAAAGAATAATTTTTCATTAAACACTCGTGTGATGCTACCTTGCAAAATCATAGCCCACTTCACTTGGTCTTTTCACACTGTTATCCTGACTTTTGTTACTATTATTTGCTTTCCTTTTATAGTTTCTTTCATTTATGTGTAGCGAAGATAAGGATTGTTGGGCAGGAAGGTATAAGTTGCTTCAACTTTATTAGAAAATGCCAACTATTTTTCATAATGATCGTACCAGTTTGTACTCCTGCCATATTTGAGCATTCCATTGCTCCACACCTTCACCAACACTGTTTGTCGGACTTTGAATATTCCTGAGTACTAATGAAAATGAGCACCTTTCAGGATATTGGTTAACTTATATGTTGTCTTTATAGAGTGCCTATTGACATTTTTTGCCCATTTTTCATTTTCTATAGTTCTGTAGGAAACACACACACTAGATCTTTGGTTATTTGTTTTAAGTATATCTTCCCTCTCTGTGGCTTGTCTTTTCTCTCCCTTTTTGGTGTATTTTGATGAAAAGAGGTTCTTACTTTTAATGTAGTCAAGTTTATCAGTTTTCTTTCCTTTATATGTAATGCTTTTTGAATCTTAACATTTTTCCTAACCTGAAATTATAAAACCATTCTGCTATATTCTCATTAAACGTTTGTTTTGCTTTTTACAATTTACCTGTTAATCAACTTAAAATAGGTCATTATCTAGTATAAATCTGGGATCTAATTTTTGGTTTTCCATATGTATATCCACTTTTCCCAACTAATAATTATGAAAAAAAAAACCTGTTCTTAGTATAAACAAAGATCTTCCATGATATTTCTGTCCTATCAAGTGATCATGAATTCATGGTGTCTTTTGGGGCCCTCTATTCTACTTTAATTATATTGTGATAATTAAAAACAATTCCTATTAGATTGTAAGGCAAGCTGTCTTGTCTTTATATTTTCAAGAGATTCTTGGCTCTTATTGCCTTTTTGCACATCTGTGTTTCAATATACACTTTAGAATGAACTAAATCCCTAGAATCCCTAAAACCCCTAAATCCTTAGAAATGTTTAATAGGATTGTACTGAATCAACAGAACAATTAGGGAAAACTAACATCTTTCTGATATTGAGGCTTATCAAAAACACGGCTTGCTCACTCTCTGTGCATTTCTTGGTAATACATCTCAACATGGTGTTTCTGTTTTCTCATGTGGCCTTACATATTTATGAGGTTTTTCTAAGTACTTGGTATTTTTAATGGTACTGTGAATATTTTCTTTTTGAAACTGTTGCTAGTATCAGGGTTTTTGTATACTGATTTTATAGCCAGCAACTTTACTAAACTCCTATATTAGTTGCAATGTATTGTCTGCAAGCAATCTTTTAGATTTTTCTAAATACATGACCATAGTGAATAATAGCTTTATTTTTCCTTTATTTTTTTGCATATAAATATATGTATGCATGTGCATGCGTGTATACATTGGTTTTCTTTTTTCTTGTCCTACTGCATCTACTGGTATTTTTAGGAAAATAATGAATAGAAATAGTGGTAACAGGGGCACCTGGGTCACTTAGTCAGTTAAGCATATGACTCTTGATTTTTGGCTCAGGTCATGATCTCACAGTTCATAAGTTCAAGCCTGGTAGCACAGAGCCTGCATGGGATATATATATATATTCATTCATTCATTCATTCATATTCTCTCTCTCTCTCTCTCTCTCAAAAATAAATAAATAAAAGAAGTAGTAGTAACAGGTATTCTTGTGTTACGCTTAATCTCCTAGGGAAAACATTTAAAAGTAAAATATTTGATGTAGATTTTTAAAAGTTAGCATAGAATAAACCTTTTCTTTCTGGCACACAGTTCCATGAGTTTTAACCTGTGTGCAGGTTCATGTAGCCACCGTGGTAATCAGGATAGAGAAAAGTCACATCTACCCCAAATTCCTTGGTGTGCTGCCTCTTTGTAGTCAAATACCATCCCCCCTCATCTCTAATCTGTGGCCCCTGCTGCTGTGATCTTTTTTTATCCCTATGGTTTTGTCTTTTCCAGAACCTCATATAAATGGAATTAAATAATATTAGGCTTCTGAGACTTTTTCACTGTGTACAGTGTCTTTGAGATTGATTTATGTTGATGTATATATTAATCGTAATTCCTTATTACTGCTGAGTAGTATTCTACTCTACAGATAAATCACAATTTTTTTATCCATTCACCCTTGAATTATATATGTTGTTTAGCTCTACAACTTACTCGTCTTTCTTGAATAAGAAAGCTGCTTAACTTCTCTGTGCATCAATTTCTTCATCATTTATGGGGATAACATACCTACATCATAAGGTTATTGTGGGGAGAAAATAAATGAGTCAGTATCATGAAATACTTAGGTAATGCCTGATACATAGTGAGCGCTCAACAAATAAAACTCATTATTATTATTGCCTCCAATAATAGCAAAGATTTTGAGGTAGAAAAAAATCTTGACAAGTTCAGGGAATCACAGGATAGCCAGAGTGCCTGGCGTGTAGTGAACAAGGCAAAGACAGGGAGAGGAATGTAGAAGAAGCCAGGTCAGGAGGGTGTTCTGCTGGAAGTAAAGCTGTCCGAGCTGCTTCATGTTTAGCCAACGGGGTGGTCGTTTTAGTCGTTGGCCGGAGTTCCTGTGTACACTTGGGACTTCTTGTTGGAATAAACATACTAGACTCGGGCTAAAATTGGACCAGAAATTTATTTTTGTCTTTCCTTCAACCTTAACTCACCCTAGATTCTCTCATCCAAATGACAAATGGTCTTGACTTTCCAAAGTGATCTAAAGATTAACATCAGCCCTGGGTGCTTGCTTAGCCTAGCATTCAAAGGGAGATTTTTTTTTAAACAGTTAAAAATAGAGTTCTCTGATCTCACACAGAAAGTTTTATTTCCTGTGTGTCTGCTCTTAACACGTCTGTGTTTGTTCTCTCCCCTGCCTTAGCTTCCAACTCCTCCTCAAAGACAAACACCTGAGCCAGTCTTTATCTGGAACACTCCTCATGCTTTTTTTTTTTTTTTTTTTAACCCTATCCTATCTGTTTAATATGGGGCTTCTTGTAATTCAGGATTTGCCACATGGAAGGAAATTTCCCCTGTCTCCTGAGCTACTTGTCTTATCTTGCCCCAATTTTCAACATCTCTTGTCAGGTTAGTGCCAAACTGTGCCATTTATTTACTCAGTTTACTTGTAGGAGGGACTCTGGAGTCTTGGAGATGCTCACTTGAATTTTGTGCATAATTGTGTGCTTCTTTGTAATTGGCTTCTTTTGTGATCTTACAGAATACCAAGCTGCTATTTTACACTTGAAGAGGGAACACAAGGAAGAAATTGAAAACCTACAGGTATATCTCTTTGATTCTCCTGAATTGGTTATTTGAGACTTGATACTTAGTTTTCTCATGTATCAAAGTAAATATCCCCTTTTTGTTGCCACATTTGCCTAGACAGCACCTCCAGCTGGCACCTGCCAATGGGCACTGCGTTTATCCTGGGGAGGGAAGACTTGAACTCCATTTTTAATATAATTCAGTTTCCGTTTTTAAGAAATGCCACAAGTTCATTTGATTGGGAAAAT
>NC_043708.1:75063093-75064311 GCF_006229205.1 Suricata suricatta
TTTTAATCTTTACTATCATCGATCATATCCTGATTTAACCTTTATTTTAACTGGAGATCATGATCCTAATATATTTTCCCTCTTCCATTTTATTCTTCTCTTTTGCTTCTCTGACTTTTTTAAAGTTGCACCCTCCCCAACCTTCTTAGTTTGAGATGTAAATCATAGAACTTTTGTGGAAATAATACTAATATATGTAATATACACAGAACAATGCCTAGCACAAGGTAAGAACTCATAAACAGTATGAGCTTGCTGTTATTATGAATATTACTTAGCCCTACAACCTGGGGGAGCCAATGTTAACGTAAAACTGAGCGGTTACACAAAACTTCTGCTCACAGAATCACTTCTGTCCCTACCCTCTTTAGCAATCTGTTCCTTAAATTAATCCTATTTCACTTCTTCTGAGATAGCGGAGAATCTTTTGCATGCCAGAACAAAGAAGAAGAAAGAGAGGTCCCTGTAGAGCATTTTGCAACAAAGGAGCCAAGGGCTTCCATCTCCTTTTTCCCCCTGGGAGACAGAGGTACTTTTCCATCGTTTTTTGTTTGTTTGTTTTTGTTTCTTTGTAAAATGGACTCACTCCCTCTTCCAAACTACTTTAAAAAAAAATGAGCTGAATTTATACACCATCTGACCTATTTAATAATCGTTTTTGTTGTTTTCAATGGCTTTACATATAACCCAACACAGTCTCAGTTATTTTAAAAAGCACATTGTCACTTATTGGAAAGTAGAGTATCTGATCCACAAATTCATTAAATTAGCAAGTAATGAGTTAGCACTGAATAAACACCAAGTTTTATTTAGATTTTGCTATTGTTCTCTAAGGTATGGATCAACCCAGCCATCAGTAAACGAGAATCAGAGCCTGATTCAATATTTAGTTATTTGAAGTTAAAACTCTACCACTTCTTGTTATAGGCACTGCAAGCAAAGACCAAACATAAGGGAATGACCATTACATAGTGGGAGAAAGTAAATAATCCCCCAGTCTTTCTGGGCTCCACAGAGTAGGATCAAGGCAGCACTTCCCTAACCTAACCCTCCTTAGGGATACAAAATGGATGGCTCACCACACCCTGTCTCCTACTATGGTCACTTCCCTAAGTGCCTCGGTCTGCATGACATCACATTGCAGGGATGTCCTGAGATGGACGGAAACAAATCATGAATGGGAGTAAGCCAAACAAAATAGTCTAGAGTGTGCACAGG